>NC_065509.1:40698327-40808968 GCF_006386435.1 Epinephelus moara
GGCTTCTCGCTATGACGCACGGTCGCGGAGAAAATCCACAGAGAAGAACGGGTGTGAATTTGGACGCACTATGCGTCGTTCGAGCCCATAGTCTAAACTTCTCAGTTTCAACATTTTATTGAGAACATTTAGGAACAGTGCTGCACGTTAACTTTTGTCTGCACATTGTTTTTGTCGCCATTGTTGTTGAGTCTGAGGTGCGAGTCATGCGCTCTCGCTCCGCCTCCACCTCAGGTACCGAAATTTGGCACCGTTTCATTTTAAGTGAATCGGCACTCGGTAGTACCAACGTGAATCGGTACCAAGTACAAAAAGTACCGAGTTTCGGTACCCATCCCTAGTTATTAGTGTCTTCTAATTCAAAGTTGATTACTTCTCTACATCCTCCAGAGACCCAGACTATTGTTTGGTATGCAATTTTTTATTTCTCCTAGATATTTGGGATCAGTAGGCTCTGATAAGTATTAAAAACCAAAATTTGTCAATGATATTTAAGTCCCAGTGTCCTCAAACAAGGCGACAGTAAAGTCCCAATATCTTTAAACGAGTACTTCCCATTTAACGGCGTCTTAGCATCAAATTTGTTGCCAAAATCAATATAAATAAACAAGTTTTAAGAACCCAGTCTCATTCCGAAGTTGTCAAAATCCGGCATGTCCACAGTGACTTGCACAGTGACACTGACAAAAAAAGCCGCCCTTTACCGTCAGCATGATACGCGGCCGGTCGCTGCTGTACTTAAATGGCACTCGGCGGTGTCAGGGAGAAACGTGGCGAGACATGGATGAAAGTTAAGACAGCGAAAGTCCATGTGAGGACGGGAAGGGTGGTGGATGAGTCCAGCAAACATTGACTTTCACCGTGGAGAGTGATGTTTGTGTCCCATAAGTATATAAAGCCAAACCCTGTTCTTTTTTTGTAAACCTAACCATGTGCGTTAGTTGTTGGAGGAAAAAATGCTTTAATTTTGAAAGAGACTGTATGTGAATGGTAAATTTCCTGTGAAAACAGAAGTGCATTTTGAAAGAAGACAATGCATGTAACAGGCTGAAGTTGACACAACGTCCCAGAACGTCAACAACCAACACACCCAGGGTACCTTGGACGTCATATGTGGATGTGGACAGTCCATGACCAAACCTCAATATGTGAAGAGGTTGCAGTGAGAATGTGTGTGGTAGAATTTTGCATTTTCTTTCAGTTACATCACTGAAAACTGTCAAATAAATAAATAAATATATATGTACATCAGTAAATTCCCTTTGGATCTGGTCATTGCATTGAAACCCAAAAATGTCCTCCAGTTTTTTCCTCCTCGAATGGATACAAAGCACTACGACAAGAAAACTCACAGTAAACTGTTCAAAGGAACTAAATGCACACAATAAAACACGGTGAAAACAACTCTCTATTGCCTGTGTTGTGCCTAAATGCCACAGACAGATCTATATTGCCAGTTAATTCAATCTGCCTTCTGCTTGCAGCGGGGTCAAACCACTGTCTTCTTCACTGCAGTGAATTACAACCATTCTATTTATTGACTCCAGTACAGAAAAGCCAGTTAAGCCCCTTAAATTTATTAAAGGCAACGTGATATTTTTACCCAGCTGCTGCAGAGCAGAAAGTGCAACTGAATTACTTTAGAAAGACGCACGTACAGCAGTGCAGTACAGATTTATGTAGGTTTTATATACAGTGGCCCAGGATTGGATAATATAATAAACTAGTTTCTATTGGATAATAAACTCTGTAATCTATTTAGTTCAAGTACACGCTGGTGTCCTTCTCTTATTACTCGTATAAAGTTTAGTGATCCTTGAGGAGACGATCACTGTTTGTTGCTGCACAAGTATTAAAAAGCAACAATAACAGTACATAATCATTATAATCTAAAAGTAAACAGTGGCATTAAGGATTAACAAAGGCTAAAACCAATCGTTAACTTTATACAACAGTGTAGTAATTGTGCATATAGCGTGAAGATCGCTCTGCCATATTCACTTTAAAGAGATTTAATACACACACACACACACACTCACGAAGACACACACACGGTGGACCTTTCATCTGGCTCCATATGTGCTAATGCACGTCCACATGGGAAACACACTGGATGTGTTCACACGAATGCAGCTTGAACTAATGGTTTAACCAGAGGGAACGGTTGGCGTCCTGCCAGGCTGTTGGAGCACAGCTGTAAATGACCAGTGAGCTTCATGCCCGCTGGGTCACACACACATTCAGGTTTGTACTGCCATACTTGCAGAGACCCTGACCACCACCACAAGACACGACTCCAACCTTCAACATAAACCAAGGAGAGTTGACGATTCATTTGTTGATCAACTGATTAGAGATGTCATCAGTGCAGAGAGTATTTCTGACCAATTATGCATGTTGGTCTACGGGTTAACTCTGCTACTCTTTAGTTTAGTAGTGGTCACTTTGCTGTACCACCAAAGCTATTGAGGTATTCATGTTACACTGGTTAGCTAGTCGCCACCGCTGCTCTGTATTGCCCACCAAACAGGACAGGTGGGAGCTAGCCAGTGTTGCCACTCATTCAGTGGTTACCGCTGGTAATGCTGTCCCAACCTATGGTGGCATTACTACCGAAACACCATGCAAACCCTGCGGTCTTCCCCCAGGTCACACGGTTGAGTAAGCAGCTTAGTTTTGAACTGCAACACCCCTTTAGCCTATATTATCATTGTTAATTCAGCTAGCACTGTTAGCAGCCTCACCATGACTGGTGTTGCTAACGTAGTTTACAATGCTAAAGGCTATTTTGTGGCTCAAAATTATACAACTTAAGCCTAGTTCACATTACACGATTTTCACCACGATTTTGACGTCGCAGAGGATCTAGAGAGCTACCTTGGGTCGGAGTTGAGTCGGCAGATTGTCTTCCACGACGAGTCCTCATGTGCGCACAAGCCTACGAGCAAGTCGCCCCCTCGTCTGTGACTGGGACTGGATATCTATCTCTAAATATATCCGTCTAATAAGTTATTTAAACGCATGATAGTGGCTTCTTTTGAGGTTGTTTCCATAGCCCTGGTTGCTTGTTTCTCTCCCAAGATCTGGCAACACAACAAGCAACAACAACACGGGGAGCGCGTTGTGTTTGGTCCCAGGATAATAAAGAATATCCATGCCTTTACGATGTGTCGTCTCCAAGTTTGGTGACGTCACTGCGTTATCTGGGGCTCTGTCGGCGAGGGCTCGGTGGAGAAATCTTGTGGTGTGCACACACAGGTTGTAACACAGTTGGCGAGACTCCCGCTGACAGAAACACACGTCGCCAGGTATGAAAACTCAAAAGATTACGATAGTCTCCTCAATGCAAAGTTAGGGTCAAAATCATGTAATGTGAACTAGGCTATACTCACTGGGGTGGCCTTGGGCTAGAACAGAGGGTGGCCGCCTTGTTTCCGCAGGAACGCCAGACTGCCACCATAAGTCAGGATGGCATTAGTGGTAGTCGCAGATTGAGTGGTGCTGCTGGCTCCTATCTGGCCTGTGCGCAGTGCAGACTAGCTGGCTAACCAGAGGAGACTGGAGGGGGGAAGGGGCACAGTGTTTTTGCATGGTAACATGGCTCACCAGCTGTCTGTCAGCAAAGCTAACAGAAAATAAAATAAAGGGAAGAGATTTACAAACAAAATTAAAAAAATTCAATGCCACTAAATGGATAGCCGCTAAACCTATCTGAGTCAATGGAGCACTGGACTAAAAGGAAACCACCTCTTGTGTTTCACATCATTTTGAGGTTGTTGTTTTTTGTTTTTTTTCAATTAACTGGTTAGGTAACGATAAATGGATTAATGGATGTCAAGCTATCAAAAGCAAAATTAAACAAAACTGACATCCTTAGTAGGCTACCAATTTTAATTAAATAGGTTATTTTTGAGTTTTGGACTGTTAAAAAAAGAAGACATCACTTTCAACTCCTTGAATGTGAACATGGGTGGACATTTATCGCTATTTTCTGACATCTTATAGACCAAATGATGAATCAGTTGGTTGAGAAAACAATAATAAGATTAACTGATAATGAAAATAATCGTGAGTTGCAGCCTTGAAACCAACTCTTGACACTTAAACTGCCCTCTGAGATGTGAGGACTAAACAAGAGATGTCTTCACTATCAAGGTATTAAACTGAAATTGGTCCTCATAATAACTCAAGCAGTCTACACAATATAGGAAGATACTGAAGTGTATTGACATTTTTTTGTACTCAGTGACCCCGAAGCATCAGGCCATGTCTACACAGGAACACACACACTTCAGACAAATGGACTGGAACTAATAGGCAGACTATGTAAATACAGACCACACACAAACCTAGAGCGCCACCAGGGCTGCACCATCCTCTCAATTTGTAGTTTCAATCATAACAATTTTTTTTTAAATCTGAAATTTGATCTGCATCAATATGTACACTCAATCCTTCGACCACAACCTAAGTTTCTACCAAACTTGGTTGAGTTTATGTCTAATTAGAAATCACAAGTTTGTCTCAGGGGGTTTTACAATCTGTCCAATTTACTGTGTAACAACCTCTTCCTTAGAGACAAAAACTCCACAGTAAACCAAAGATGCTGTTTTTAAAATATTCTGCTGATAAACACAAGAACAAACAGAAACAAACAAACAAACACTAAAACCACTGGATGGAAACAAATGACAGATTTAAAAAGGTTTAAAAATCCCCTTTAAAGCTTCTCATGAATTTCTCAGATTAAGATTTACCAGAAACACAGGAAGTGGACTGAACGAGAGACAGAACGTTTTTCCAAAGAGACTTATCATCCAATCACATCAGAATACATTAACCAACAGGAGAGGGAAGCTCCTCTCGAATCAGGAGCTCTGAGTCAGAAAGCATTCTCACTCGTACGACCACAATCAGAAGAAAAACAATGACTGAAATAAAGAGACACACACTGTGCTGGGGACGATCTAAATGAGCAGCTTGAGGCTTTTGTCAGTTTGAAATAGTTTGGGATTTGACTGTTAATTACAATGTTCAGTAATATTTGATGTCTCTCAAATAGACTTAATAGAATAAGAACTTGTTTGTGTTTTGTTGTTTACTCCTGTCATGCATCATAATATTGTCTTTTTAACACCAAATGACAGCTGCAGCTTTATTCCAAACAAAATCATATCAGTACATAGAAATGTACTGGCTTAGATATAAACAGTGTTCCCAACTAGTGCAAGTAAATTCAATGGAAGATCACCCTGCTCCAAAATGTAAATTAAAACAATGTAATTTCACATATTTACTGAGTTTTAACGGCTGATGATCGTCTATTCCCTGTCTCAGCAGTTCCTCTCAGCTTACAATGTGATTCTGAGTGATACAATACATTCTTTTTAATGTTTAAATGTCAGGACAATACAATATGTTGCCTGCTCTTGCCAGCTTCAGTCTCGAGATAATGACATTGGCCTTCAAGGAGCCACAGAAGGAGACAAAGATGTAAGAAGACATGAGCATATGTGATCAATACCCTGTGGATCTGAAGAAGGTCAGACTCAGTTTAATTAACAGAAGGTGAAACTTGACCACTGAGTTAAAGCAAACAACCCAAAGTCAATTAAGCTTCACTTAGATTTCAATTAGCTTAATGATAATTGTCAATTAACATGTTTTAATTTAAATATTAAAGCACTTTGAGTCGGCTATAATGTGATTTTTAGCACCGACCTTAGAGGCAAAGAAGTGAGTTTACTAGACCTCATTATCTCTGCTTGAGGCTCGAGAATACATTATCTGCTTCTAGCATAACACACCTAAATCTGTGACCAAACTGTTAGGATGCGTTTGATTTTGGGGTGGTGCAGGTGCCAGGTTTTGACAAGAAATAAGACCAAAAACTACAATATCTCTGGTTCTGCTGCATCAACTATCCAACAAAAGTCTGACAATGTTACAGGAGTGGAATTCTAAATTTGTGAAGTACTTTCACAAGAGATGAAATAAAGATGAGGAGTGGTAACCAAGGCCTTAAAGGGATACTTGGTGCTTTTCAAAGTCAAGGAAGGAACAGCTGAACAGCCTTAAACAGCTGAATTTTTAAGGAGGCTACGTCATCGGATCCCACCGAAGGACCGTTTTAATGTCAAGGATCCTTTGAATTTTACTGGGGACAGAGTCCTTCCTAAAGAGAATTCTCAAGGATGCATGTGTGGATCCTCAGGGAGCATTAACTACCCACAATTTTTTGCACATGATTTGCAAGAGAAAAGTGAAAAGTGAAGGCAGGGCATTTGCTAGCTTGTTCCATTGCGTTGAGCTGGAAGGACCGACCCTACCAAGGAGGGATCCGTGTCTTTGAGAAGTGTTAGGCTCTTCCCGCACCATAGCTACATTAAAATCGGTGGAATAAATTGGCTGAAAGACTGAACTTTGGTCAGTCAGCTTTTGGAGGCACCTTTCACCCCTTAAGGGGCGCAAAATGGTTTGGTCCGCCCCAACACTAGTTCTCAGTACCAAGTACGCCAAGTTCGGACTTGCACACTTGGGAGTTCGGACTTGGCAAGTTCAACTTGGGAGTACAAACTCCCCAGGACGGCTGCCAGAGGTCTGTGAGAAATGCATTCTGGGATACCTGGCTGTCAAAAGTCCCCACAAGTCACCTCCCGATGCATCCCCGATGGAACAGGCAGAGCAAGTTCACATCCAGGCATTTGGACTGTACTTGGCTGGATGCGGATTTGAATCGGAACAGTACTTGGGCTGCGACTGATGACGTTTCACAAGTCCGCAAGAACACAAGTACAGGCAAGAACGCAGATTGAGAAACACTTTAGGATTCGTCTCTAAATGCAGCTAGCTAGAGACTGCTCATCCTTAGGGCCTAGAATTTGGTGCTACACTTCTGAAGTGAAACAATATTCAACTGCACACACACTCCCCACACCACAGTGACATAGATCTGGCTGGAAATTGGCAAAATATCCTTTTAAGTAACCTCTACAAATTGGAGACAAGAAGGGGCACTTTTTTTTTTTTAAGTATTTTCAGGTGGAACCATTTTTTCCAGTTAGGAAACAGCAGAACTTTGATTACTGCAATAAACTTGTCTTTAATCTGAGGTTCTTTAATTTGAAGTTTCGAGTGTGAACGATGTCACAGAGAATGAAATGCTGTGCATTTTTGTTCTTGGTCTGTATTTACAATACTTAATAATACATTAGTTAAAATAAAAAAATTACTGTCCGAAAAAAGTGAAACTTTTTTTAAATTAATATAAATATTCAGTCAGATGAATTTACTTTTCCTATGATTTTTAACTGTGAGAAAGACGGACACTTCAACCACTGATGCTCCTCAAACATCCAGCTGTCCATCATCATCTATTCATCCATATCCCTCACCCTTTCATTAGTGTCATTCAGGTTTCAGTTACCCTGCTTTTTATCTTCCTTGAAGAAACCTGGTGACCGACCATATCACTTTACATTTCCTCACACCAGCAGGGAGTCCTACAGCCTCTAATGCCTCAGAGCCAAGAGGCATGACCGACACATGCCACAGCTCTGGCAATTTCATGCACAACGGGTGTCAAACTGCGTTAATGAGATGAGTCGAATGACATTTTCCTAATTTTCTCTGCCCTCTACCACCCTCATACATTTTTCAACATTGCGCGGTGGGCAAACACACTATACAGAACCAAAGCTCTAACACACGAACGACACACAATATGCTTACAAGATCACAACATTCCCACCAGGACCTTCTATGAAACTAACTGACTCTATATTGATTTCATGGCAATAAATGTAACAGTTATTATAGAGGATGTTACTTCTGTGGTATTGAAAGCTTAGAGGATATTTCTGACGTTATTGTGGACTGAAATAACTCAATGTACTACACAAATATTCAGTTCATACTCGTTTAGGTTTAGAAAAATCATCATGGTTTGGCATTACCATGTTACATACTTAAAAGGGATGCATGATATTGGATGTTTTGCCGATATCTGATATGCAGATATACAACAACTTATTCGGCTGATAACCGATACCAATATCGATATTTCCATTTCTTCCCCACTTAATTTTGGTGATCATTAAGTCTGTTCTGCAGTGGAATCAACTTCATATTATGCATGCATAGTATTACTGTGATAGTCTCCAAGCAGATGGAGACATGAAATAGTAAGCTTTTCAATGTATGTTATATTTATTCATTGTGCAAAGAAAGCATGTTGGCTGATATCACCCAACACTGATGATGTGCCGATATTATTGTGCTACCCTTATACTTAATGTAACATGATGATGTGATGACTTGATGTCCCGTACTTCTGTAACATAAAATTCCTCAACACTGACTTTAGGTTTCACACGACACACAGTACAAACAGTAAATGTAAACAGCCTGAAGTGTGAATCAACATAGGGATTTTAGTTTCTGATTCTGCTGGTTTAAATTCCTTGCTCTATAGTGTATAAAGTCTCAGAAGAGGCAGCAGAAAATGAACAAGCAGCTGGTGAACAAAGTGGAACATCTAGCAGGAGCTGATGAAGACCAAACCAGAGCCAAAAGAAGAGTGAATATTGGACACATATATGACTAAACAGGATGATAATGTTGCTCTGTGTCTGCTAGATATGCAAATACGCAGATGAATACCGTAGGTGTTTGTTTTAAAGGAGTTTGGCTTAAAGCTGTAGCTGTTGCGTTACAGAATCCTCAGCTCTGATTGGCTGTTTTTGTTCAGGCCCAGTAGATTCTTACAAATGCCCATAGATGCACTAAGAGGAGGAGGGACATGATTTTTTCACACATTATCTGTCTCGTGTACTATGGACAGTTTCAGCAAATATGAAACAAGTTAGTTTTTATAAAAGTTACCGACTGTTGCTTAAATGTTGCACACACCAAAAGCGATGTGAATTTCCGCGTCATGTTACTCATGTGGGTTTGAACCCTAGAATATTTTGTGTTAACTTGCGTCATACGTACGTGAAATCGATGTCATTTGCATCGTGTCCATCGCGCAGCCCAGCGGGCATTTGCATCTAATCGTGTCTTTACTTTGACTGTGACTGTGAAAACAACATAAACGTTTCTAGGGTAATGGTATCGGTAGCAGAAAGTTACAAATGCAAACTTTACATTTAAGTTTTAGCAATTATTCACACATACTCAGAAAAGTTATATTTAACAATATGCTACGATGATAATAATGATGATAAAGGCTTTCAATTGATTGCAGTAGAAATCAGCACATTTTGGCACTGAATTGAATTTAAAACCTAAACATTACACTGAATTAATGACAACAAGCAGCTGTTTTTGCTGTTACTCTCCTGTCAACATTTTGTTTTCGTTGACAGGGATCTGTTTCTGTTGACAGGAATTTAACAGCATAAATAGTGACGGCTGAAAACAGCTACTTGTTGTTGATAATTAGCCATAAGGAGAAAAGAAAAGCTGGTTCTGCCAGATTCTGAAGGATGCACACAAGCAGACACAGTCCCAAGATTTAAAGCCACCATCAGTTCCAGCCAGATGTGTGTGTGTGTTTGTAATGATCCAGCTGTGCGCTTTCGTCCCCCACACCATCTGCTGCCTGTCTCCCCACTAAGAGGCCCATTAAGCCTCAGCACTGAACACAGTGTTGAGGGAGGCGACCTGAGCCGGACCCTGTCAGGGGCCACTGAACTCAACCAGGACCTCTGACAGTGAGAACACTCCCCAAACTGTGAGCCTGTCCTGCGGAGGCCTCACTGGGGGACACTTCTCTGGACACAGAGCAGGGACAAAGCAGAAGGAGAACACACTGGAGCTCGTCTGCCAACTGTTTCTACTAATAATTAAGCAAATATACAAATGAATGTGTTCTGGTGGAAAACAAAATGCTGCCAACAACGACTTCCCTCCAATATCTGCCTCTGGCAACTAAAGCATTGTCAATGTATTTATTGTTAAATTGTGGTTTAATTAAGGTTTAAAAAATATATATACCATTTGGAGCACACGGAGGGACATAAAACATTCACCCTACTTATTTCATGCCTATAACCCGATAATGTTCACCATTCAGACACAGGTCACGTCCTTATTATAATGTAACATTTACATAAATCACTAAAGGTGTGTTGCGTTTTGCTGCATTATGCCCTAAAGATGCCAGAGAACTCACCCAAATCCTGTGCAAGCAGTTTAGAAACATGCTGATCTGTACCATGAAACGTTCTACCTCTACTGAGCGAACTGACCAAATGTTTTCTGAATTACATTACCAAAGTTTTATCAGAGTAAACTTTAGGGTTCAATTTCCACTATGTTCAATGCTGAAATATCACAATAACTGAACACTTAAATTTACTTAATGTTCTGTTCATAGTAAATAATGAGCTGCATTTTTTCTAGACTTTGCTTTAGGAGCTACAGTAAGCTCAAGTCATCTTTGAAGCTTTGTGTGAATTTGCTCACAGTGGATTTCAGTCACTAAGCGTGTCTAGAAATGTTTCTTTGCACACAAAATAAATTTGCGTGCCAAATTATTGCAAGATTCACGACGCATGGTCTGAGGCTAAGGATGTCATTATTAGTTAATTTGGCTTTCGATTGCCTGACACCCATTTACTTGTAACTAACTGGTTATTTCTAAAGACAAAAATGCTTAATGATGTGAAATATAAGAGGCCTTTCCATTTACACCATGTCCACCCTCCAGTCTTCACTGGCTAGCTAACGTTATCTTTGGCAGCTCTGCACTCTCCACTGGTCGGGTCCAGTGGGAGCTAGCTGCTGGTGCCACTCAACTAGCAACTACCACTGATAACGCCATCCAGATGATGGACAATGGCGGCCACCCTACGGCCTCCTTTTAGGTCGCCCCGGTGAGCAAGCGGCTTCATTTTGAGCCGCAAAACTCCTTTAGCATTGTTAACTCTATTAGCACCACCAGCTGTCCAGACACTGCTAACTGTGCTGAAAGAGCTAACATAGCAAAAAATTCTAAAGGCAGTGTGGGTTCAAAGTTGAGCCGCTCACTCACTGGGGCAACCAGGGGGGAGACCAGAAGGTGGGCACAATGTTTCTGAACTGACGCTGTTGGGTCACGCTGGTGTTACTGGCGATAATGCCCAATTAAGCGGGGCTGCTAGCTAGCTTCCTCTAGAATAGGTTGCTGCACAGTGCAGTAAATTGAAAAACAGTAAAATTTGTAAAAACGTATTCTCAAAGAAAAGTTTGTATGATATCCTACAAATTAGAGCCCCTACGAATAACACTGCGTCCTTAACATAAAGTCATGGATTAACGTAACGTTACAGAGGTTAGGTTTAGGAAAGGAAATATGGCAAGGACGTATCTTAAAATGACTCAAAGTTCACACTGTTCCGAACATGCGACTTCAGGGCAAAATCCAGGTTTTTGTGACCCATGCACTGCCCCAACCTGCCTCCCTACAAGACTGCTTGAGACTGTTTCCTTGTGTACTCTCATCAGTGCACTTGTCACGTGATCACAGCCTTTCAAAATATGTGAGACATGAGATAAGTGCAAATTTGAGAGCATTACTTTTTGTAGGAAAACATACAAACAATTTGTGAGAACAGCCTACAAAATTACCCCGTAGACCGTCAATCCCCTGACACCAATATCTGAGGAAGTTCTGAATTTGTTTGCAGGTTACAAGCAAATTCAGGAAAGAAATTATTGATGAATCCCGGATTTGTGCGTAAAATGTTTGTCGGACTGTTCGTGAATGATGCCCAATGATATTTAGTGGAAAGACTAGTAAGTAGGAAGAAAGATGATCACATCTTTTCGATATGGATGTGCGTGTGTCTACCTCTCCTTAATATAAGACTAGTAAGTAGACC
Source organism: Epinephelus moara (assembly GCF_006386435.1). Taxonomy (NCBI): domain Eukaryota; kingdom Metazoa; phylum Chordata; class Actinopteri; order Perciformes; family Serranidae; genus Epinephelus; species Epinephelus moara. The sequence goes on from NC_065509.1 coordinate 40,710,195, forward strand.
ATGATTTAAGATTATTTTATGAAAATTATGTAAGATCTTGTTCAGTTCAGATCAGTTTATGAGTTAATATCTAAATACAGGACCACAGAGGAGGATCTGAACTCTACAGGCAAGGAGTTTAACTCTGCTAATTACCATTCAGGGTTAGGGGGTGAATACGTGTTCCTAGTTTAGGACGTGCCGATTTAAGTCTTTACTGCACTCTGCTGACTCGAGGGGGGTTAGAGTTCGTCCTTGCCAGCTTCTATCCTCACACCAGCTGCTGTCCTACCTTGAATTCTTCCCTTCTGTTTCAATTCACTCCAATTATCTGCCTGCTCCTGTGCTCTCAGGGCCCCTCAAACCAAATCCTCATTACTCATGACTTTCCTCTTCTCTGTGTCTTAGGGAGCAACAGAAATTACCCTTTAGACATCTGGACAGACTTGCTCCTGAGTCTCCCTCCAGGTGCAGGCACACAGATGACTTTATTTGGTTTTATTTGACAGTGGTAATCAAATTTGCCTGCCTGTTGGTGAGGGGCAATCCAGCTGCCAACTGTGTGGATCTCCAGGTGGGGTGATACTTAACTGTGACCGAGTGCAGCCCCTGTGAATCGAGGTGGGCGGAGGAGAACTAACGTCATCCTGGAAGGGAGGACGGCGTTTTCCTGCACCCACGAGACGAGGACACACACTTCTGTACCTCTTGATTAATTTTCCAATTTAATTTAAATGCTAATTTGAGTTTGATGGCAGTCTTGGGGCTCTTCTCTCTCAATAGCAAGATGGATGCCCCTCTTTTCCTCCCTGTGTTGCATTAAGGCTCAGTAAACTCCTGTTCTTTCTAGCGACTGTTTCAGCTCTACACATGGAAGGGCTCAGCTAAACCAGCAGTCAGAGAGCTACGCCCAATTTGCTAAACTGATAATAATGAACATCCTGTGGTCTCTGGGTACACATGCAAGAACACTGTGCAGCTAAGATAGTCTATTTACTCTCCACGGATGAAATCCAACAAAGCTTTTCAGCAATTATCATTTGCATACTCCACCCAAACTGCTGTCACAGGTTCATTGAAGTATCGATCCAGAACTTTGGATGGCGCTTGAGCCATTCATGAGTGTTATAATAGTGGGCAGAGGGGCAAGGAGGACGGGACAGGGGGAGCACGAGAAAGTAAGGAAGACATGAAGGAAAATATGAGAAACAGGAAAGGCAGGAAAATTGGTGGGGGAAGACAAGCAGATGATGTAGGGCTCTACAATTTCTTCGATGTGGAAACATGGACGGAAACATTGAATTTGATACTAAAAATAGAATCAACTGTACAACAAATTGTAAAATGTAGATTTCAGAAAAATTAAAAGGGAAAACATGGATTAAAATGGATTTCACAGGGCCGTACTGATGATAAACAGTCAATACAAAAAGGAATACAGCTTTCTGAACCTTAGCAAAGAGTAATTTGACTCTGAGTCTCATCATGTTATTGATTTCTAATATCAGCTGACACTGGATGGTATTTCATGGGCACTTGCCCGCTAAATGTCAGCACAGTCTCAGTTCAAGGCCTCTGACTGAACATGAACTCTATGAAAGAGCAGAGTAAGGAAGAGCAGTAGAAATCATAAAGGCTCATTCCGCTCCTTTTTGGTTTTTAATCACCTGAATCCTGAATCCTATCCAGTCACTCGTAAGATTTCACTCACCAGTCTCATGGCTGAGGTCTGCAGATGTGGCGACACCGCTGGACACAGCTTTACAACAGTCCAGCAAGTCGAGAAACATGAGTTTGCTCCGAGTAACTAGGCCGCCTGTGTGAGCGTCCTTTGCACTGTGAAAGTGCACGTGCAGACACGGTTGATACAGTGGGTCAAAGATAAACCAGGAAGCAGCTCTGAGGGGTCAGATAGATGTCTTGGATGTTTGAGAACAAACAGTTTGGGTTTTCATTTTCACTTCCTCTTAAGTGGTTTCATAAGTTGTTTAACTTTTGAATGATCCTCCCACAGTTACGGCTCTCCCTCAACATCCCACTTCAGCATGAAACTAGTCCAATCAGTTTAAATTAAAGCAGCACTATGCACGTCGAATATGAGCTTTGTGGAGTCTGATGTCTGAGCCACAGTTCCTGCATTGAAATTGGGTAAATAAGCACAGCGTGTGTGCTTGGATCTGTCAAACTTTAGATCAACTATAAATGTCTTTATTCTGTTTCAGAAGACAAAAGCATGTTATAAATTTGAATTAAAAGAAAAATGGGTGCCAAAATAAATCAGAAGTTTTATTTTGTGACTTTTTTAGATTGTTATTATATGCATAAATAAGCCCACTTGTCTTTTCAGTAAGGTACAGATACTGTGTTTTATTTTTGACTTTAACACACTGGCACCAAACACCACACCCTACTATTTTCTATATACATCCCCACACCAGCTGCAGCTACATACGTGTCAACGCACCTGGATACTCGGCCCCGTGGCACTTTACCACCCCTGAATTACATGCATTCTCCCCTACGTGCCCTCGGCTTGTTCATCTGCACCTGTAGCTGCTTTTTTTTCCTCCTCTCCTCACCATTGATGCATAAAGAGAAGTCTGTTGCTGTGTCCCATGTGTGACAAAAAAGTGGATGAGGAGAGACTCGTTGAGGTTGAGAAATGATCCGAGCTAAACGACCCACAATCCCGTCATTATAAAGACAATGGACATAAAGATATTGCCTGGTGAGTCACAGCTCTGGAGATCGGCTCTACAGGTGAGAAATCAAATTTACTTAGCGGCTGTAAAATAAATCGATTGACAGAAAATAATCGCCAACTATTTTGATAATCAGTTGTTTTAATAATTTTTCAAACAAAAAAACATTCTCTACCTTCAGCATCTCAAATAAGAGGACTTGCTGCTTTTCTTTGTCATATATCAATATTAACTGCATATCTTTGGGTTTTGGACTGTTGGTTGAACAAGACAAGAGATTATAAGAGATCAACTTGGGCTCAGGGAAGATGCAATGTGCGTTTTAAGCTGCAACCAGCAGCTCTAGAGCGTGCTCTGTCGGACGGTTGGTTGGTTGGTTGGTTTGGCGGCCACAGTTCTTGCCCTACGAAGCTGCTATTTGGCATGGAGGAGTCATGTACGCATGTGAAGCTGAATCTTACTCGATCCCAGATGCCAAGAGAACCAAAAAAATCACTTTTCTCAGCTTGAGGAAAGTTTTACAAATATCAAACCTCCATGGTTAAAAAATTCATAACATATAGAGTTATAATTTTAGTTAGTTTAACGTACGCCTCTTTTATAACCGTGGTCTATGGGGAAAATGCCTTTTGGGCCACAGGGGATTTTTTGCTGCAATACCGCAAGTGGCCATTGGGAAAAATTGGCTGCAAGGCTCAACTGCTTTCCTGGGGGCCTGGTGTGAAAGTATGTGTTTGTGTTAATGCTAACTGGCTAATAAGGAAGCATGGCAACGGCTGGGGCCTCTCGCAAAAAGCCACATGACTTCTGAAAGGATTCAGACTTGCCCCTGACTTTGCAGAAAGATCATGAGACAAAGGACAGCTGATTAAGTGTTCATGACAACTGGAAAAACGTGACGAGGTTAGGATCCATGTGGGTACGTGGTTGCAGCTCTTGAAAGTTTGTGCTTGTCTCACTATTTTTTGACATTTTATAGGCTGATGATTTATTGAGAAAAAACTGCAGGTATCTGTACTGAAAATAATAGTTAGTTGACCAAAGAGAGAGGTCGTTCCTGAAGGAGGAAACCCACCTTAACACTTGATGTCAGTCGGTACTCAGGCCACTCTGAGCAGAAAGAAATGTCTGAGTGCAGGAATAAATGTCAGCTGCCGTTTTGTTCAGATATTGGCTTGAACTGAATGTCAGAACACTCAATAACACAAGCAATCAAGAGTGGTCCCTGTGCGCTGAGTACTCATCAAAAACTGACCTTTCAGTACTGACTGACTGTCCTGTCTGTCCGTCTCATTGTCCGTCCGTCTGTCTGTCCTTACTGTGTGTATCCACAGGAACTCTCAGGGTGACTCAGTTGAGATTTCAATAGCAGAAAAGCCATAAAAACCTGCGGGACTGTCCAAAGAGCACCTGGAGAGAAAGTGACTCACCTCACAGCCATATAAACCCTGTCACTGACAACATGCACTCACGTACACACACACACACAGAGCGATTGCAAAATCTATGGCCAAAGAATCTCTCACGCGCACACAAAATACAGCACCTTGAAAACATCAGGCCAAAGATATAAATGTCAGGAGCGGCTGCAGCTTAAAAGCAAAGTTGGTAAGGAGTTTAATGGGGGACAAAAAAAGAAGAGACGAAGAAGAAGAAAACAGATGGAGGACAAATGGGAAGAGCATTGATGATCATTTAATAGAGTACTCCTGACAGTCTTGATTACGTAATGAGACTCCTTGAGTGCAAATGCAAACTTACAAACTGAGACAAACACATACACAGTTTCACACTTGTGCCGTTAAGCCTGCGTTGCCTAAATTCCTCCTCCCTGAAAGCAAACAGCAAAACTTCATCATATCATTGCTGAGGTTGTCAGCCCTGCAGGGAGCGCTGCAGACAATATACTGCTTTAATACTATAAGATTGTATTCTATTTCTCAAATGCAGACAAGTCCAGTAAACTCTCTGGTATTCCCACAATAATATAAACTCTAACACCAGGAAACCATAAAAATTAGGAACATAAATCTTCCTGATCTCAAAAACAACATGTTGCCAAAGACGTCAGACGTCACATGAAGTCTTTAAATGATGCTACTAAGGGCTAAACATTCAGAAAATATTATTGTCAAATGTGATAATGTTAAAATAAATTACTAAGTGTTAAGCTCTGTTTCATTACGTTAGAGCTTCATGTAATTAGTCACACTAAGATAATAATTGATCTCTTCACCCTGACAGCTAATTTTCCGCACTTTATCTCATGCTAAAGCCAAAAAAAAAGTTGTATTTGGTTGTAATTTTATGATGAGATCTAGTTTGCTTCTATTCCCAACCATTATGCTCTCATCTAAAAAGTATTCTGCTGCCATAATTTTTAATGATAGGGGGGATATGGACATCATGTACCCTAAAGAAGATGATGACAGATGCAGGAGTGGGATTATCAAAACTTTGATTCAGAAAGGATGAATTTATTTATTAAAAAAATTCATAAAAAGGATGAATTTGAATCTTTTTCTAACCAGTAAGTCAGTGGTTCTTAAATAGTGTGCTTGAGATTCTGGTGCACACTGCTACATGTAGCAACATGCTAACGTCAGGAAACCGTGTAATCTTGGTTGCCGATGTTGTAAATTTCTCCTCAATTTCAGATCATATTCCTGCTGCAACATGTCTGGTTGTGATTAGAAGCCTTTACTGGTGATTTGTTAACAGGAGGAAGCGCCACTAAACAAGTCATTCTCTGGCTGCAATTACAGTGCTACATGTAGCTACATGCTAACATCGGCGAAACATGTAATCTTGGTTGCTGATGTTAATTTCTCTCTGATTTTGAATCATATTCCTGCAGGAACTTGTCAGGTTCTGTTAAGAAGCTTTTATAGGTATTTTTTTAACGGTAGAAAGTGCCGCCACTTTCCATTGCGGTTATTCGCAAGCTGCAAGTACACTGCTTACATACAAGTACCCACGTGTTAACATCAGGGAAAAATGTAATCTTGGTAGCCGATGTTGTAAATTTCAGATCAAATTCCTACGGAACATGTGTGGTTGTGCTAAGAAGCTTTTATTGGTAATTTCCTACAGGAGAAAGTGCTGCTATAGACAGTTATTGCTTGTCTGTAAGTGCTGCATGTAGCTACATGCTGACACCAGGGAAACATATCATCTTTGTTGTTGATGTTTTAATTTCTGCCTGATTCGTATCATATTCCTGTTGGAACTGTTATTCTCTATTACAGGCATTCCCTGGCTGCAATGTGGGTGAGAGAGGTTTCAAATTAATGGTAGTCCCTTCCAAATGTGATTTAAACTACTAAAATTCCATCTGTTAGATATGTGTTTGCTTCCAATAAATCATATTTTCATTTTCAACTAAAGTGAAAACTTAAAACTGACTGAGAAGATACAACATTTCCATGTGCAGGATTTCAACACAAAGCATTTCAAAGTGGAGAACAGTCTCCAAATTCCAGTTTATGACACTGTAAAGCAATGATTCCCAGTCGGGCCACCACCCTCTATCACAGTCACACAACTTTATTTCTCTCTCACCACAATGCAGCCTCTTGTGTCCTGCATTATTTAACACATGCCACATTTTTACAACCTAACACCCCCCAACAATTTAACGAGGCACAGCCGACAGCCCTGCTTCCTCTCATTCAGGTCGTCAGAGGCAAAGTCCAAGGCCAGAGCTGCTCTCCCAAACAACTCCCTTTGTAATACTGAAACACACAGGCTGGCTGTATTGGCTAATACTTCAAGAGGAAACAATAAGCTGCCACTGACAATGGTAATTTTATCTCCTCCTGTGTTCTAGTACCAGAGTTTGAATCCAGTGCGGAAGAAAGAAACTACAGCCAAAACTTTAGTTTGATGGTCGTTAACTGGCAAAATCAGACAACAGATCTCGTGTTAGTGCCAAACTTCACCAGTACGTTGTTTTGAATATTCAGTAAACAGAGTTCAGCCTCCTCTTGTGCATCATCAGCTGCGACTGCCAACTGGCAAACAGTTTCTTCCCTTTTAATGTGAAACCAGTTTGGATACGACGCACAACCTGCAAGTGAAATACAATGCAATAAAAACCATGAAGGGAGAAATGATGCCAAACAAATCAAACCAGAGAGCTGTCATAACAAAATACGCTGTGTGTCACTGCCTTTTGAAACAACTCATGTGAGCATCTTTAACCTCTATGGTTAAATTTAGGTGACTGAGACCACTTGGTGAAGGTTGAGCTTGTGGTCACTGTCAAAAAAGACCTAAATAAACACCTGACCTAAATGGTCAGAGAGAGGAGAAAGGTTTTACTTCTGCCTTTGCCTGTGAGAGCAGACAGCTGTCAGATCGTCAGTAAAATGCAAACATGTGATTTAAAGTGTTTGAACAAACAACCAATGCAGGTATTTTTCTGGTGAGAGAAACCAGCAAGTTTGTTTTGAGTAAAAACTAGTTAAAATCCAAATTGACATAATATAAATAAACAAAGATCTGAAACAACTAGAAATGTCCGATGACCAAAGACATGTTTTGTGAGGTCACAGAGACCAAACTAGAATCAGTTCATCCTTAAGTCCAAGAGGACGTTTGTGCCAAATTTGAGTAAATTCCCTCAAGGCCTTCTTGAGATATCACGCTCATGAAATGAGACGGATGCAAGATCACTGTGACCAAAATCCAACAACAATCCAACATCGTCAAAATCCAATCAGTTCATTGTTTAGTCCCACTGGACGTTTGTGCCAAATTTGAAGAATTTCCCTCACGGCATTCTTGAGATATTGCATTCACAAGACCGGACAAACCTAAAAACACCATGTCTCCAGCCACGGCTATCCCTGGTGCAGTGGGCATAAAAATGGGAATAAGCTAGGCTAACTATTCAACCTACAGAAGTGACTTTTAGAAATACACGATTACACATAAAGTCATAGCAGACGTAAAAGCACATACCAGTTGTCGTTAATGTCCGCAAGCCTGAGGCTATATCTCCAAATAATGAGCATGAGGAAATGACAGGAGTAAAAGCTGCTAGCTGCCACGACAGGAGCCATCTGGCTAACCACTGGCATATCGTAACACCGCGAAAGATTCTGTCCAACAATCTTACAAAGTGACGCCACCTGGCGGCGTATCATATTGCTGCGAGAGGTGCCTTTTGCGTCAGGTGTGACACTGAAATCACTAACAAAGGAGCAGTATTTGATGACTTTGTAACGAGAATGGGCTGCATATACATGTAACCAGAACTACGTCACTTTAGAAACATTGGTATGATACATATGAAACGTACAAATGTAACATGTTTGTCGTTTGAAGAAATGTACAACGCCAACATTTTCTTCTGGCGACTGGGCCAGTGCCCTGTATTACTAGCTCCTCTTGTCAATTCATGATTATGTTACTATTTTGTCATGTCATTCAATTCATCATCTGGTCTGGATGTCCATGACCCAAAGTTGTTGTCTTGATGTTTTATCCAACCCAAAGACACTCCATTTACGATTATTTAAAACAGCAGCATTTTAGAGGCTGGAAGCTGCCAACATCTGGCATTTTTGCTTGACAGACCATTAAATGATCAAAATGTTCTTGATTCACTCATCAAATAATATTCACTCAGCCAGCTCTCACTCAGCTGGAAACATGCCAGCTCTTCACTTCCACCCTGTGAGGTCACATCCAGCCAGTAAGATGAACTCTGCCTCAGAGGATTTGTTTGTAAACTGAGACTCCAATAAAGACTTTATTAAAGGTGGCCATTAAAAGTGACATTACGTCCTGTAAACAGAGTGAACTCACAGAGCCACAGGGGAACAGTGTGGAGGACTGCACCAGAGCCGGCATGTGTCCCCACTCCCATTAACCTTAATGGTTGTTTCTGTTAAGCGGCGTCAATAGAAGCTCTGAGCATGTAGGTCACACACACGCCTGTACATCACTGTAGCAGCTCTGTGGTGACAGTGGAAACTGCTACCTGCTCTGCTTAAACAGCACAGATAAGAAACAGACAGCAAACACAGCGGAGGAACTTCCTGCTCTGCACACACTACACACACATACACACACACCACGATCACTGTGTGTGTAAGACAGAGTGTGTCAGTATACATGAGGATTATACTCTGCTTTTTAAATATACTATCATCCAGCTCATAAATTAAAAACTTCTCCCTGCTCACTTTTTAAAATTTGAATTCTTTCTCAGGACTGATTTTGTGTATTAATCTTTCAGTTAAGGGGTGAAGTGTGGTCAGTCATCTTGCTAATAATTAAATCCGGTTCAGCAGCCTAAGGAATATTAATCAGAAGACTTTTAGCATTAGTGTCACCCAGCAGTCAAACTACTTTATTAGTTTTTTCACCTTAAAATGATAGAATCTGGGGTAAAACCTGAATACTGCCATTTTTAGAGACATTTTAACTGAAAATAGATTGAAGCTATTCAAAGGTAAAGGAATTTAATTAATATTAATTAACATTAAATGCTTGTAAATAAAGGAGCAGCAGCCATTGCTGAAGCTTGACAAAAATATTAATCATAAATTCATAATAATTTAACAGCCCAGTGAGCTGTCAGCCCAGTGACAATGCACTTCTCAGTTAATCCAGTTGGGTTTTTAAATAGTTTAAAGAAGTTTCTTAACCAATAAAGACATTTTTCATCCTCCAGTTCAACAGAAAAATATATAAGTCACTAAATGTGGAGATACAAGGGTCATCAGATTCTGATTTTTGGGGCCTTTTCACACCTGAAAGTTCAAAGCAAGGTTCACAGTTTTGCATCCTAGGGTTGCAAGAGAGATTTTAAGGTACGATAACCATCAAAGAAAGTATCGCAGTTTCACAGTATGACAGTTTACGGTATATTTAAAATACAAAATGTATAGCTTAGATTGTTTGCCTTGCTGCCCTTTCTTTCAACACCACAGAGGTAAATGCACATCATATAATAAATAACAATTTTCATACTTAAAACCAGTATACCGCTGCAACCCTACTGTGCACATTTTAACTGGTTAGTTCTGTTTTTATATTGCAAAACTGTAAATGTCATCACCTACATGAGCTGCGTCTACTTGACATTAACTAGATGTAGACGGGCTCTTCCTTCCTCTCTGTCATCAGAGTATTTGTGAGCTTTTCCATCTGGCTCTTTATGAAGTCATCTCCTCCTCTCTCCATGTGCTACCGTGGCTTATTTTGGTTATGTTGTGTTGTTCACGGACAAACTTAAATCCAACGCTGTACATTTAATACCATGTGACAACTTCACTGCTAATTTCTACTGCACCACAGTCGCATGACTTAACATCCTCACCGCAATGAGGCTGTAAAGCCGTGGTCAGTGTTACCCTAGACCTTACTTCAAACATCTGACCAAAATCCCATCCAAAAACACACAAACACTAACTGTGAGTGCTAAAATGCTTCCTCATCTCTGGGTTTAGGACTCACTCCTGGAGCTCTCTATACACACTCAGGTGCTACACTTCCCTTATCACTTGATGATTGCCGGCCAACACTTCCTGTAATCGGTTTGAAAGTTTAAACCATCCAAAAAATACCAACTGAACCATGGTTCGGTTTGAGCCGGACTGAGACCACGTCTTTTCATTGGACTAAGGTTCAGCTGTTTGGTCTGTGGAGGTTTCACACCTGTGATTCTGGTGCAGATCAAACTGAAAAGTTGGAAAGTCTGGATCAAACAAGGTAGGTGTAAAGGGTTCTCAGTAAGCCACTGATAAAAAGAAGAGGTTTTCAAGGCCTTTAAAAATGTTCCTGCTCTGAGCTTTGAAAGAAAATCTGTGGTTATTTGGGCTTCCAAGAAATATATATCAGTCAGACTGTGATGTACTCGTTGACCCTACGTGTGTGTGTGAGTGTGTGACTATGCATTCCCATGCATGACAAATGCCCAAGCCTATTCTATCAACACTCAGTTATGCAACAGTCCATCATCAGGTAATAAGGTGCATAAATCAGCAATGTTCAGTGTGTGAGTGTGTTTTTCTCAGTGTGTATGCCTGCATTAATATTTGTCTTTGTATGTCTGCATATATGCTTTTGGATTACTCTGTTTGTGTGCTACTTTGCAGGTTTGTTTGCTTTTTGCTCGCTGTGTTTTTCTATGTGAGTTTACATATGTGTGTGTGTGTGTGCCTTTTTACTGCGGTGCCATAATCCCGGTAGTCTTAAGCAAGCAGTTCCTGGCACAGTGGCACCACGGAGTTGATAAAGTGACCCAGCCTCAGAGTCCACAGCCATGACGGGATGGTATTATAAACCATCTATCTGCAAAGCAACTATCTGCTATCTGCTAGATTAGAGCCTTTATTCTGCTGAGAGCTGGAAACTTGGAACAATAAAAAGATAAAACATGTTGTGCGGCTCTCCTCACCCTTGCCAGGAAAGCCTGAAATAGAAAGAACGAGTTGCAAACAAGCGAAGATATTCTGACCGAGTTGGAGAGGAAGAACTGGTCATAACTTTTATGTGATGAGTTGATCATCAACTGAGGACAAACTTTGATCTCACAGCCGTCCTGATGCTTAAACTCAACCAGCACTGACAACTCATGAGATATCTAGTGTTTCAGCATCCAGATGTTCTGCTTTCTTCACCAGCCACTCTCTGACTGTTCGTGTCTGCTGCTTGGTGCTGAGCAGGTAGTGTACAGTGGGTTTGTTTGCTGAAACAGCTTCTGCTGCTTCTGGAGACACAGTTGATGAGGTCTGTGAGACTGAACCACAGTACAAACTACGGGATGAAACAGCCGGAGCTCAGGGCCCTATGATTCCCACAATGCAGAAAACACGATCAGAATCAGACAATAAAAATGGAGTCAGCTGTGAATTTATAAAAATCAGGGTGTTCCCTACTGATAGTGTTTCTTCACAGCGCCTACGATGCAGCCATGTTTTGGTTTCATTAATCATGTAAATCAAATTTTCCAGACATTGCTTCGCTTGTGACATTGCCAGAACGTTGCAGATTGCAGGTAGTTGCCTGTTATAACCCACTTTGTTGCAAATCTTTAGTCTGAACTGGGCTTTAACTCGACCACAGTCTTTTTCTCGGTCAACCAAGCCATATAAAATCCATCCTCTTGAGCTTCTCAGGTCCTCCAGAGGTGGAGTCTGATGTTTCTACATTAAGCTTGCCATCACTCGCCTCACTGTGGTCAAACCAGCTGCCGCTAAAGTTGAAGTGCCCGCATATTTTGACCTGACAACCCAGGATACAAATGTGAATACATGTGCTTTTGAAAATGAGGTGTTAACGCAGTGTAAATACATCTATGGAAATAAGATTAATTGGATTCTAATGACTGGAAGTACAAAACAAATAACACTTGTCACCTATAAATTAATAAAATCCCCCAAAATTGTGAGGAAAATTACTTTATTTTTTGATGCTGGGTTGCTGGGAAAAACATATCTGACAATGGCTGTTATTGTTGGAACCTGAAGTCATGTGGAAGAGGCCCTCTGAGATGCTAAGTCATCCTAAAAAAAAAACTGAGGCACTCGACACTAACAGCTAAATTTAGAGCAGAGCAATATGAAGCTTAGACGTGAAGAATTTTAGTTTAGAGAAGGACTGAACGTTTTCTAAATTGAAGCCCCTTCTTTGATAAAAAAAATGAAAAAATGAATGTGTTAAGTGATAATTCATAAAACTTGAATTTAATTGAATTCGTTGATTTCAAGATATTTAAAATATTTTGTTACACAAATTGTAATATACAGAATATACAAATACAGTATTCAGAAAAATAAAACAGAAAACATGTAATTTGGGAAAATATAAAAAGTATTTCACAGGGCCCTGCAGCTGTAAAGTGGGCTGATAAGTCTGTGTGCTTGCCACTGTGTGTCAACCCTCTGACATTACGCATAACCTGATTTATAGTTAATTTAAAAGCACTGACAAATGGAGCTATAATACGGCACTTCATTAGTAACCCTGCACCATAAATGCTCACACCTCGCAGCTGCTTGCTGTTTAACATCATAAATCATTGCTTATAGATTTGAACATTTATACTGCAGGTCATTATTTGTTGTCTGATGCAGTTAAAGAAGTTGTTCACCTGCCAATTACAACACATCCAAGAATTTGTGTCGGTGGCATTTCTGTAGAAGACCAGGTGTAGTTTCCCATGACACACTTTCAAGAACACGACTCTACATACAACACAAAGTGACGGTGAGATGCGTGTTTACCATCAGTTTTATCTCTATCGAACCAAAAAATTGTTTGTGTCTCCAAAGTAGCAGCTAAACAATCATTTTATTTCCTTACTTTGTTTTTTACTTGTGCAGGAGAATGAATGTTTCCATATTGATGTGTGCTCCTGGTCGAACAGTGTGAGGCCTTCTCTGTCACAAACTGGTCCAGCTCTGATGTTTGTAGTAGGAACAGTCTTCAGAGTAGACCAGTCAACACAGCGGGAGCTCAGCTAAAAATAGGATCCATTACATTAGCTCATCACAAGTGTACTGGCGGGGCCGGCAGCCTGACTCACTCCAGCGGGTCAGTAATGAGACACCACTCACTGGGCCTTGAATCAAACACACTCAGCAATGCAAAGCTGAGACAGGAGGATGCTGCCTACACACACCTCCTTTATTGGTCTTCATTCTACACTAGAAAGGTTGATTCTTGGTCTCGACGAGGTTTCACCCCACCACATAGATTATTTATCCCTCCAGAGCGGCTCTGCCTCACAGGAACGTTTGCATAACTCAAACCCCATCCTGCCCCCTTAAAGTAAATATCTCACTGGGATGCTCTCACACTGTTATGTTCAACACATTCCAGGAGTTTTGCTGTGATTAAATGTTGTAATTTATCTCTAAACTTGCTTTTGTCTATTTAAACTACATTTATCAGTTACCTACTTTTTCAAGAATTACAACACAGAGAGAACGTGCGTCAATTTGTTGCATCAAGCTTTCTGTTTTACACAGAGGGTGGAAAGATCAAGTACAATATTGACCAAATGAGGAGCAGTGTTAACAGATGTGAAAAAAAGAAGGTTTGGACTCTAATTCAAAGGCACTGGCTGCATCACATCATGGACTAACACAGAGACAGCTCAACTATAAAACTAAAAACTAAATATTACAGGAGCTATATGTAAGAAATCTAAAGCAAACAGTCGTAAAATCCTCCTAATATGTCACAGAGACTAAGGAATAATGTTCATATAACATACTGATCTCCCAGACAACAATAGTACAGCCAGAATATTTGCATTTAAAAAAAAAATTACGGTCTGCAAATCATGTTTATGTTTTGAATTTGTGTTTTGGCCTGTTTTGGCATCAGTTACAGTTACGACTGAGCTACAATGGCTGACGCTGCAACTAAACCCAAACGACCTCGTTATGATTCCCAAAAACGCCAAGACAAAACTCGAGGCAAAGCGAGGGTCTATATAGGAGATGCTTTTGAACGGTGGAGACGGTTGAAAGCGGAGAAGAATTTGAAATCGGATGTCAAAGTGGCTACTCTTCTCCTCGACAGGTAAGCTTTAGCCAAAGTTGGCTAACTAGCATCATAGCTAGACGGGGATGGACATTTCGAATACTTTCAACTGTTATTCATTTTCGATCATACATTGTAGCCCATGTGCAGGTGGGTCATCGACCCGACTGATTTTTTTGATAAACAAACGTTCACGGCAGCACGGCAAGCAGCATTAGCAGTGTCCCGGTACATAGCATTAGCAGCCGGCTCCTCCTCCGCTGTATCCCGGCAGCAGCGTTAGCAGCAGAGAAGCCGGACTTGCTCGAATGGTCCGCTGGAAAACTGAAGATCAAGGACGCGGTGGGCAAACAAATCAGTCTCCAGCGTGCCGCTGTCCAGCAACCTCGAATCTGTAGGGGAGGGGGGGCGGACACGACTCGCTGCAGTATTTTGAATTTGAGTGCAGTAACTGTTTTGGCCACATTCTTACATACGGCGCCTTTAAGAAAAATGTTTTCCCACTAATGAAGCCAGAAGAAAACAGAAAGAAAACTAAAAACCCAAATTAATTGCATGACTCAAAACCACTAAAGGTGAGAAAATGTTATAACTAAATATAAATTTGAGTTAGCTCACCCTTAAAAAACTATTTATGTTAATGTGTTATCTGTGCCTGCTAAGGTGGTCAAGCTACAGTAATCGTACAAACTAATCTCAATAAACAACATGGATCCATATAATTTACAGACCCTGATCAGGGTCCAAATCGACATCCGCCAAGTTCCAAATGTGAGTAGATTTTCTGGCAAGTAAATTTCAGAGGGCTGTTCACCACACTGGCTGGTAAATGTTTGTACCAAAATAGTCACGCAATAAAACAATTAAAAATGCATGCCAAGAGTACGTACAGTGTTTTTGTAACATTCACTGTCTCGCTGCTTCTGTCCTCTGTGTCACTGATAACGTTCACAATCACACAGTGACAGGGACTTCCTGGTGCATTCAGGTACACCTTGTAAACTCTGAAGTCCACATTGCTTATTGTGGCAAAGCATGTGGATGCCAACTGGGGCTGCAACTAACAATAATTTTCATTGTCGATTATTTCTTCCATTAGTTGACTCGTCATTTTATCGAAAAATGTGCTAAAATGTTGAAAAACGTCAGTCTGTCTCTCCCAAACCCCAAAATGATGTCATCTAATGTCTTGTTTCGTACTCAGGCCAAAGGGTTTTAGTTCACCGTCATGAGAGAGTGTGTGAAGCTGCCAATATCTGAATGTAAGAAGCTGCAATAAGAGTATTTTGGGGTACTTTTATAGTACTTTTCTATGAAAAATGACTCAAACCGATTAGTCGACTACTAAAATAGTCACCGATTATTCTAATAGTCGATTAGTCATCGATTAGTTGACTAATCGTTGCAGCACTAACGCCAACCATGATGCACTCAAGTAATCTATACTCCAATGGCCACAAAGGCATTTTAAAACAGTAAAGTTTCTATTTTTTGTTTTGCTCTCCTTTGTCAAACATGTCACTACTTTTTTGTTTCACTACAGCACTTTTAATAAATAGATGCTAAAATCATAATATCCTACACATTTTTACATACAAGGCAGATTTTAAAAATTCCATTTAAAACTCACATCAAGTTGCAAACGCCATCAACAGATCCCCTGGTGCCTCTGTAATCATTCTGAAGTTGCTCTACTGCAGCAGTTTCAGATAATTAAACACCCATGTGCGTACAATTTGACCAGTGAAAACATACATCTTCAAAATAAACTGAACGATGACTTGCCTCCTGCTCACAACTCTTATTCTGGCTGGCAGAAAATATGCTTGGCCGATGGATTGTTTCATCTACCAGTCCCTTTGGCCTGTGAGTCAATAAGTTAATTTCGGACACTGTCCTGATGCACTAACTATTCCTTGATATTGATATTGCTGGGTTGACTATTCGTGTTTTCACAAAACATTTACACAATTAGATCTTCAGGATTTCCAACACATAGATATATTTGTGGCAGCCCACCATGATAACATCCATGTATCACCCATGACGAGCGCTTTGGTGGAATACATGTGATGCAGGCGAGTTAACAGCTATGTTACATCACTATGTTGCGTCGTCTTCTGGTGTCACGTGCATACCTAGAGATATACAGTGACGTATTCAGGCTTCTTTCTGTCCCTTCGTCCTTTTCTGATGATTCATTATTTAACTCAAATGTTATTTGTGGCAATAAGCTTCATTTTGTGGTGCAGAGTTTGTTACGACAACCCTCAGTGTCACATGAATAACATAATTAACGGCTCAGAACACCTGTAAAGCCGGGTGATACATGCAAAGCTAAAAGTCCCAGTGCTGTTATACTGTATATCAGAACTCATAAAACACATCTCGTCCAATCAAATTGCTTGATCGAGTAAAACTGCTGCATAATGACAGTTACATTGCATCAGCTATGGGACTGTGGCAGCACTGGTTGCTACTAGCAACAAAACGTTCAACTGAATCCAACTGTTGATGGCAGAGTATTCTTATTTTCCAACAGTTTTAATTTTTTAAACGATGTATTGGTGGCTTACATCACATCTAGATTTAGCTTAGTGTGTTATTTATGACATTATATTAAGTCAATTCCAAGAAAAGATTGTGTTCGTGAGTTTTAAAACCCTAAAATGGTCTTATGAAATCATTTCAACAATACAAGTGAAAAAAAGGTCAAACAAAAGGACAAGTTAAACAATGAGAGTTAAAATTAAATCTATAAAGAAGAAAGTTATGAGACAATTAAAACAATAATACACCCTCTTCAAATTAAGCACTGTGTGGTGAGACTGAGCAGTAAAAATAGATTACAGGATGTCGCACTGAGACCGATCCACATTTCATATTTTTAATTTCTGCTCTTAACGGGAGAACATGTCAGAGCAGAGCCATGCAGAGGGACTCACTGGATGCCAACAGAACAAAACATGGCATTTCTGTTCTTTTCAGGCAATAAGATTCTATTTTCAGACTAATGTCCCAACACTGACGTGACTATTATGCGCTGGGAGCCGGGCGGGATGACAGCCGGCAGATGTTGTCAGTGTCACTCACACTGAGAGTGGTGAGTAAGAAGGAAATGACATCTGTCTGTTTTCTGGGGAGAGAAAACCTTGAAAAGCTCCTTGTACAACCTGATTCAAATGGAATACAAGCGCACCACCAGCTGTGTGTCAAACTAACGTGTGGCAGGACGGCGAGGGATGATTTGAAGGACTTATGGATAAAGCGTGGCTGTTTTACAGAATGTTGAAGCAGAGCTGGCTGCTGCTCAGGGCCCAAATTAATGAAACATCTTGTTTAGTGTTCAAGGTGTAGCTTATAAATGAAAATCCTCTTATCTTTTGTTATGCATAACGTTCACTGTAAAATTAGACAGACCTTCAACTTCAACAGCGTCAAAGCTGAGGAAAGTATTTCAATTTAGTTGCTTTTGCAGCCATAACCAAGAATCGCCCTCACCCCACTTATTATCACACTGATAAATATAATGCTCACAAAAGTCCTGCAGTGAAGGTCCCAGCAAAGTGCACGACTATTTCTTTTTCTGCCTTTGATAGAAAATGGTTTCAGACAACAGAAGCACTCGAGGGGCGCTTGATTTATTCTGCCAGACACTTGAACAGCGACATAAGTGTGCATCAGGTACACTTGATCGAACTTGTCGGATGAATGTCTCTTCAGTTACAGCTCGCCAGACTGAAAAAGGAGCAGGGACGAAAGGTCGAGTCGATTTTTTTCATTGTGGATGAAACCTTAGGTCTTCCAAAAGTTCATGTTTCCTGAAATTTACTGATCTGATTTTTAAATTACACAAATTGCAGTTGATTATAATTGATTGGCTTTCGTGGGATCTGCAGTGTAATGAACTTTAATCAGCAAATGATGTGGACATTAATACTTTGACAGAAGACAGAAGTCACTGACCAAGCATCGGATTTCGACGACTATGGAGAGAGACCAGGTTGATTGTTAACATAAGGTCTACCTGGTCTCACAGAAATGCGATAAATGTCCACCACCTCTCATGAACACATTACGTGAATGCACGTAATGTGTTAAAATCAGGTGCTGGCACCACTGAACCAATTACAAAGAAAGCTCAATTAGGATCCCTTATCATGGTGGACACCTGAATTCTTTGGTTCAACAGTTACTGGGTTTCCATCCAAATGTATCGCAAATTTTAAGCGAATTTTGTGAAAATGCGCAAAGAAAATGCAAATTTATGCAGGTTTCCATTCATTATTGTTTTGTGAGTATTGGGAGTCAACAGGTCGAGCAGTAGGTGGCGCTTCTCGTGAAAAATAAAAATAAAAATGCAAAAGAACACCCGTAGAAGAAGAGGGCGCCATGAGATGACGTCATTGAGAGCGTCTCATGTCCACAACTGATGTAAACAACTACTGGCACATCCATGACTACGATGAGATGGGGAGATTCCTTGGGAACTTCTTGGCGATTGTGAGAGCTCTGATCACACTCATATCAGCGCTGTCAGCGTACATAAGTGTCCTGAAAAAGAAACGAGAAAGACAACACTGTGGACTCGTTGAGCGGAAGTGAAGTAGAAGTAGGATCCGGTAGCCTACATCATCATTTATTCGCTAAATCTGTTTCCATTGCCAAAAGTCGCATTTTGATGACTTTGGGGAGGTCCGCGCGGACTAAAAGCGGACGTCCGCAAGCCCTGTGCGCGCAAAGCTCAGATTTTACGACCGCGCGGACTCTGCTCCGTACACCAGTGTCACTCAAAAGACTGCTCAGCATGTATTTTTCACATCGCCATGACAGAAACGCGCAAGAATTTGGGGTAATGTAGTGTTTCACAGACATTTTTACAGGAAACTACAACGCGGAAGTGCACTCGACTATGGGAGCCCGAATGACTGCAGACATTCCTCGCGGAGTCCGCTCCCTTATAGTGCGCCCACTGCAGACATTCCTCGCGGAGTCCGCTCCCTTATAGTGCGCCCGAGTCTGTGAGCACCTTAAATTAAAACCCTCGGCGCACACTGCAGCACAATCAAACAGATGCACAACTCAGAGCATCAGAAGTGTCTCTGACACCAGACTCAGAGCAGCTCTGAGTGCGCTCGTTGGGTTAGTGTTGCGTTTAAGGCCTCCCCCAAAAAATGAAAAAAAAAAGCGCCGAAGCTTCAATTTTTTTTTTTCACAATCGAATCCCGTGCCATCGAACGAAGCTTCGAAGCTTCAAATTTTTTGGGTCAGCCCTAGTATAAATAGTGAGTAACTTCATGTAGCGAGGAGGTTGAATGGTAGATGAGTCAAACCAATATGGACTTTCACCCAGTAGACCACAGTTTGGGTCCCGCGTGAAACTGCGTTCACACAACGAGCAACACAGCAACAGGCTACAGTTCATTTTCAATGGAAGCCAGTGACACATGGCTACAAATTGATGCCCAATTGTTGCTGCCGACAGACGTCATGCGTTGCAAACGAAAGTTGAGCTTTTTGCCAATAACGCAGTGAAGCATCAACCAATCATTATTTAGCTTTATTAGCTTTCCGTAAAGCGCTATGCACACAGGGAGGCAATGGGGCTGCGAAATGAGATGTTAAAGTAGCGCTCAGACACTGATCATAAGCACAGATAGTTTCATGACCAAATTCAAACTTTAGATGAAATTCAGTCGAGGTGCTTTGTTGCAAGTAGCAGATAAACACAAGCTCATGATGAAGTAACTATGTTATTGAGTGCAACTTTTTAATGGCCGCTCTGTGATAATGTAGCTCATCACGCTGTTGTGTTTGCGATTTAGTGTGAAAACAACAAAACAGTCAATGTCAACTTCTTTAACTTTACATACTTGCGTCCTTTATGTAGTTACGTCAAATTATGCAATGTACTTACGTTACTTTATAACAGCACGTACATCCCGTACAGTATGTAACAAACATAGTTATTTTAGCAGAAACCACAATCTTTTTCTACACCTAACCATGTTGTGTTGGTGGCTAAACCCAACTGTGCTGCCCCATACGTAAAAAATGAAGTTATTTTAACGATAACAATTATCCTTTTCCCAACCTAACCAAGTAGTTTTGGTGCCTAAACCCAACAGTGCCACCCCTTACTCCACCTAAGTAACTATTTTAACAGAAAGTACCATCTTTTTCTGAAAAATCCAAACATGCCACCACCACTTAATGGGGTAGTTAGAGGTTGTGGTCATTTAAGAAGTTCTGTGAGATCATGCTGCATCAGGTATGTAATAACACAACATGTCATGCATTTTATTTTTTAACACGTTTTATTTAAACAGCTTAGCAAAGTAGTCTGAGTTAAGGCAGCACTTGGTCTTGTTTGTCTGGCAGAGTGTTTTTCCAGACAAAATGTTTTATTGCCTCAGCTGCTTTGAAAACAAGTAATGCTCTTAACAAATCCATAACTAAACAGTCATAAATCCATGTACTGCTTCATGAGGTTCCTCATGGAGGGGAACATAAGCTCTAATTTTAGAAAGGAAATAGCTTCACGGGATCAAAATAACAAAGGAAGCTTCCTCCTTTCAGTTTCTCACCAGTAATGATTTTAATTTCAAACAAAACAGATCACTTCTTTATTATTTATAACCCAGCTGACTCTCAGGTCACAGATATCCCACTGTCAAATCAGTCGACTAATTCACCAGATAGTTGTTAATATGTTAGCGGATGACAGTAAGCTCTCCCAGGGAACAGCGTGTGATGGGAACCATGTCTCCTTAAATCACCTCCTATTGGAGGTGGCTAAAAATAAGCCCTCCAACAGAGCGCCTCAGTCCGGTTCATGGAGCCGGCACATTGTGGGGAAACGAAGGTCTGCTGGTTGGAGGAAAAATAATGGATGTTTTTAGCTAAATCCTGGCAGAAATACTGCACTTAAATCAGCTTTTATTTTCTATGGTAAAACCATGACCTCTTACGGGAAACAGAATGAAGTCTACATTAATCTAGATGATTACTTCAACAGTTAAGAGCGAACAGAGCAGAATCTGAGCATCAGTCCAGACTTCAGTTTGGTTCTGTTTAGCTTTCCAGGAATAAGAAACTGCCAAAAGTACCAAAGGAAACTAAGTGGATAATCTTTTGGTTGGATGGTTGGTTGGTCGAGGTAATGCTCTCGCTCTGAGCAAACATAATTCTGAAGTTAATGACTGACATTTTTCACAAGTATTTCAGTTTCATCATTTCAACTCATTCTCCAACAATTTTCATGTTTTTTACTTGATGTTGACGATGAATATTCATCCGAATGGGAACGTGAATGTGTGCACCAACTGACAGACACTGCAATCCCCAAAGTGAAGCCACTAGCATGGCTTAAAGTAAGTAGAGGTCATACAGCATCACTGCTTTTCTTTGGGTGTCATTATGCAGTTACAGCTGTTAATACCAGGCGCTAGATGCATAAACCTGTTAGTACATTCACAGAGACAAAAATGTGCATGCGCATTCTTTTCTTAAGATTTAAGAAGCATGCCCGATTCTGTTTTAGAAATCACGATCACTGTGGAACTGGGCACGTGCACAAGCCTCATTTCCACTGCCACCAAGCTGTCAAATCCAACGCTTGGACAGTGACTTCTGGCATCAGGCACCGATTAGTCTCGCTCACCAGACCTTTCTCAAGAAAAGAAAGGTCTGGCTGGGCCGACTCTCACTTTAAGATTGGAGAAAAAACACTCTGGCTGCTTGTATTTCTTTCAACCAATCACAATCGTTCTGGGCGGTGCCACAGCAACGGTGCCCTTGCAAAAATATTGCCGGGGGGAAACAGGTTTTGGTGTAACACGCCCACAAAAATATCGCCTACAGGACGCGAACCATGGCAGAAAAATGGCTACATCCCCGCAAGATCAAACACCGCAAAAGTTAGTAAAGGACATGTTGAAAACGGTTGAAAACTGCTACACAACCGGAGGTGGTAGGGCGAGACTTCAGCGGGTGGCTCGTTCCGCCCAATGAGAGGCTGATCTATGCAGCGAACTTCCGCCCACTCAGACTAGGCACCAATGAACAAATCTGTCCTTTAAAATCGGCATAATAAGCAGCCAGTTGCTGTTACAGTTTGACCGCATCAGGAGAAAACATAGCAGGAAAAGAACGAAAGTTAAGGCAGCGAAAGTCCGAGCAGAGTGGCTGGGAGGAGTCCAACAAACACCGACTTTCACCCGGTAGGGGTGTTTGCATCCTGTTCTTTTTTCCTAAACCCAACCATGTGTTTTTGTTGCCTAAACTCAACCATGCGCGTTTGTTGTCCTTCTATTTTGAAAGAGACTGAATGCAAACTGTACATCTCCTGTGAAAACGGAAGAGTATTCTGAAAGAAGGCAATGCACGTAACAGGCAGAACTTGCCACAGCGTCCCAGATCATCAACAACCAACACATCCAGGGTACCTTGCACGTCATATCTGGACATGAAAAATCCATAACCAAACATCGATATGTGACGAGGTTGGAGTGACAATGTGTTGCTGCAACAGCTCTCCATAAATAAAATCAGAAATGCCTTGAGAAATCTGTCCTCATATCAATACAGCTGTCATTATGCATGGCTGTGGATATTTGTAAGGTCCGTACCACTGACGCTGAAAACAAGTGCCGCCACCTCTCATTTCCCTCCTTTTATTCCACCATGTGATTATTCTGTGGTCACATGAACATCCATCGATGTGCTGTGATCTTAAGTTTACACTGTTTTGCCGGTTTTTTAATGCTGATGATGATCTTGGGATTTACGTCCATCTGACCGCTGCAGTAAGTGGAGCTGAGTGAGAGTTCAAGCTGAGTATTAAACTAAAGACATCTTGTGATTTCAGGCAGTGTGTGTGTTTTTTTCAGGGAGTCAGGTCCTGAGGTCTTATTGGTGCCATCTCAGCCTGCCGTTATTGACTGCCCAGACAGCCCTGCCAGGATAAACTGATGAGTTCTCACCAACCTCACAACCCAAGGTAAATACCCAGGCCGTTTGCAGACGGGCGTTCATGGCGAGATGTTCAAGTGTCTGCTCCGTGTTGTTCCCTCTCGCTGTCTGACCTCCTCCTTTCCAGGGTCCTGCAGAGCTGAGAGACCAGCTCTCCTCTGGCTAAATCTCTCTTCAAACTAATTTGACTCCTCTCAAATCTGCCTCTCTTTCCACGTGAGAGGAGAGAGTTTTCTGTGGGTGGTGCACGACCAACAGCGGATGCAGTCAGGCAAATGGATGGGCCTCTCAGGCAGAGCGAACCGGTCCTGCACACGAGTAGGACATCAAGCACCCACTGTTCTCTTTCCTCCATCATCCTTTTAACCTTTGCCCTCTATCTGCCTACTTTCTCAGTTTTCCCTCATCCTTGTTCTTTTTTTGGCAAAATGAATCCAAAATCAGTTCTCCCTTTTTCTCTGACATCTCCCTTCTTTCCCTCTACACCCTCACTGGTGTGCATGAATACTCATTTTCAGTTGAGCTGAACAACAGGACCAAAGAGATGGAGATAAATACAAGTACGTCATCTGCAATAAACTGCCACCAGATCAGTGCAGGTTAGATGACTGTGGACCAGGACACATGCCGCATCTTTAGCCGCCCGGAAAACGTGAGGTCGGGCAGGTTGCGTCTGAAGTTGCTAAGCAACCATAACCAGCACTGTATCATAGCCTATTTCCAGTAATCCAGACTTCAGAGCTGAACTTTTTCCACGATTTTTTTCCTGAGCCAGATGTAAAGCTCTAAAATGATCATCTTCATCTGCTATCTGAAAAGGAAGCAATCGGCCAGCTGTGATAGGTTGTTCCTCATCACATGACATCGGGTGCCTGTTCTTTTGCAATCCAAAAGATGAACTTTGTTTATCTTGTAGCTGCCGCGCCCTGAAAAATAGATGTTTGTGTGTGCTATTAACTGCATCACTCCTTCTGCCCTTCTACATTGAAAACAATGGATCTGAGAGCACAAAAAATGTGCCACATGTACGGGTCTTATGGCTGCTATAACAAGTACAAACACAAAGTTGGCCTTTTGTTGACTGAATCAGTGGCTCGTGCAGTTGACGTGTGTGGCTCCTAAGGATCAATAATACACTCCAGCCCCTCAGATTCATCTTGTGACTTGCTCAAACCCCCAGATTGGGAACCTCCAGTTAAAGGGATAGTTTGGATTTTCTGAAGTGGGGCTGTATGGGGTACTTGTGCATTTTCAGTAGATGTCCGTTGGCACGACCCCAGTTTGGAGAAGCAGGCTGGAGGCTGACACAAAAGCTAAGCAACGTGCTGCAGTGGATGAGGTTCAGCAACAAAATGTATTTTAGCCACCTGTAATCACAGTATTTCTAGTAGTTTACCTTTCTGTCAGACAGCCCATTGCGAAGGGAAAGCTGTTCATGGCTTCAGTTCCCCATCTGTGCTTTCGTGAAAGCCACCAGACTCCACTGACAAAAACAGTCATTTTAGCACACTGAACACAGAAGCTGTTGGTCTACCGCTGCTTCCATCAGTTAGTTCGTTCGTGTTATTATGTGACTTTGGTGAATCCAATCTAACCCATTTTAAATGCCAAAGTCTCAATGACACAGACAAACTAATTGTTCAAGGCAGCAGTAGACCAGCAGTTCCTGTGTTCAGCAATGTTAAATCAGCAGTGTTTTCTTAATGGAGTCTGGCTTTGAAGATGAAGAAGTGATGTAATAGCTTCATTTTCTCATCGGGCATTTTTGTCTGACATTCAGATAAAGTAGTGACAATACTCTCAATATGATGTACACTTAAGCTGATATTGATTTTTTAGGTGGCTAAAATACATCACTCCAGTCTGCTTCTCCAAACTGGGGGCAAGTTAACTACCATCGGTGGTATGTAACATGCCGTCTATAGATATGTAGCCCTTTAAGATTGCTAATTCATTATTTTTATGTTTTCATGCCTTGATCCTTTTAACTAAATGTGTCAAAAAGAATAAGTCAGTAATAATCTGTTCACCTCTGGTTTAAAGTCTGTGTCAGACAGTGTCATAGGCATATTTTTGGAGCTGACCAAAAAAAGCAGCTAAAAAAATCCACCAAAAAAAGCAAACAAGCCAAATCAGACTAACATCTCTGTGTTATAATATCAGTCCATCTTTGCCTGCTCTGTTTGAAACCACATCTCTCGTCTCTTTGCCTTCCTCTGCAGCCTCCTTCACACAAACACGGCAAAGCAAACTCTTGGAAAGGGTTTCAGTTAGGCAGGGCCAGAACAGTTGGGGGATTGATGAAGAATGAAAGCCAGGTGGCGCAGGACTGAGCCTCTGCACACCATGCCAGCCCGCCTGCCAGCGTCGCCAAACCGGGAGTTTGGCAAATATTCTTTATGTGCACAGCTGGATGAGTTTGTAAGTCTCTGCAGTGGCAGCTGCTGAAGGAGTTCCCCTTCCACATGCATCCTGACACAGCTCTGTCTTAAACATTAACACAAGGAGGAATTTCACTCTTCACTGTTGACTTGTATCAAGTACTTTGCCTGGATGTCCACAGGAAGCGATTAATCAAAATGTTAAAAGCCATATATAAAGTGCAAAAACTACAGAGTTAGAAAAGGTTTAGAGTAGTTATTTCTTGCATTTGTAACTGCCAATATTCAGCAGTTGTGCAGCTTTAGGTAGGTCTGACATGACACTTATGTTATCAACTTATAGTATGATATAATAGAAATGACCTCAATTATTTAGCTGACCTCGATATGGCTCGTTGTGTTTACATGTGTGTTTGTTTACAGAAGAATGTCACCAACATTTTAGCCATGTTGCCAGAAAAACCAGCAGGGTTTTCCCATTATAAGACTCTAAGACTCTTCTCTATCCCCGCCTACTTGCACAACTCAAGAGACTTAAAAGAGACACAGTCCTGATAGTCGATTACCAACCCCTCGCAATGACCCAAGTAGTCCGGCGTTTCTAGTTTTACTCTCCAATAATTTCATCTTCCACTACTTAAAGGGAAATTTCGGTTTATTTCAACCTGTCTCCTATTGTCCTAAATTTGTTTCAAGTGACTAGTGACATAAAAATAATAGTTAGCATGTTAGCCGTTAGCCTAGATACAGCCGGGGTGCATAGTAGCGTCAGACCTGTTAAAACGTAAGTGAACGGGCAACCTTCAAGTGCAAAGTTAGTCCACTAAACAAGCTTTTTCTCCACAAAGACCACCTCATATCGTTAGGATAAATGTCAGAGAACACATAGAAAACGACATGTAAACGTGTTGTCTTACCTTACCGGTGTGCTGCCATGTTTGTTTACCATTTAGCTCTGCTTTCCAAAGCGCGGCCGAAATATCGCAAGAACAAGCAGCGATCTCATCCCGTATTGTTGTACCGCTGCTCTATTGTAGCTCCAGGTATGAGAAATATCTGATGCTCAATATTTGCCTCCTTTATTCAGCTATATCACGTCTGGTAAGTGGCAGTTTCACAAACGGCAGATGGGCTACATTTATACAGCACTTTTATCCTGAGAACAAAGTGGTTTACGGAGCCTTGCAATCGCCTACACACCCACACATATACACTTATGTACTGATGATAGCTGAGCCGGCATGCGAAGCACTGACCTGCACATCAGGAGCAGATTTAAGGCTCAAACATGAACTGGGAGCAGTGTTTTTTTAATGGGAGGGAAACGGCTGCGCTGGCTGTTTAGGCTGCAGTGGGATTATTTGTCCAAGTGTATCACTCCCTGGGCAGAAACCTGTGAGTTTGAGCATTATTGTACACTTCCTAATTAAAAGTTGATTTTACTACACTTAATTCTCCACGCTCACCTGGGGAGCTGATGATTCAAACCATGTTAGTGTCTGTCGCCTTGCAGGGGTGGAAATAATCAAAGTCATCCATCAGAGCGTACAGAGATAGCTTTTATTGCATCAGGAACACCAGCAGCGAATAAAGACTCTTGTAAAACTCTGTACATTCCCAAGACAGCAAAGAATGTCTGCAAGGTAGTCTTATCTATTCATGCACTGCTACAGTCCCTTATTAAGCCTCTGTTAAGTGAAGTTACAGATATTAAATTACAGCCTGTCTGTCCTGAATGATAAATTACATGCTCATTATAGTTTATCTACATTTAACATCTCCCATCAGACATTACTGCCCAAATACCAACAGTGAGACAGATGTAGATAGGACAAAGTCTAGTCTATTTTCAGCTGTTGGTTACATAACGTTTAGTAGAGACACATGTGACAGGAAAATATATGAATCTGAAAACACTAAAGATTTAAGAGTCCCTGTGGTTCTACTGTAGGTTAAATGTATGACAGTGGATTTTAATAACTGCTATTAATCACAGATTTTGCTCTACTACAGCTGAACTACAGTTGTTTGGGGAAAATAAAATTTCATCTAATTTAATTTTTACTGTTACATGATAAATACAATAAATTGTAAAAACGTAAAGGAAAAGTCCTAAAGCAGCTAGGCTAATTTATGCAAAATGAAGTATCATGTCTTATGCCTAAGCTAATTATGTTAGCATGTTGCATAAGTGGTGAAATGTGTCTAGTAGAGGACAACAGTTTTTTCTGTAAACTTTTTAAATTATATTGAAGCTGGATTTTGTAAGGTCACTTTTGTGAAATGTTGCTTTTGTTCCTGGTTTCATATGAGTGGAGGAAGAGCCCACTAGCAGCTAGACTAGTTCATGCAATAGGAAATGTCATGTCATAGGCCCGAGCTAACAACGTTAGCATGTTGCATATGTGGGGAAAACATGTCCAGTAGAGGACAAGTAATTGTTTTTTCTGTAAAGTTATAATGAAGCGGGTTTTTGTAAGGTTACCTTTGAGTAGAGAACAAGTCCACTAGCAGCTAGGCTAATTTATGCAATGTAAATTATCACAGGCTTGTGCTAATAATGTTAGCATGTTGGATATGTGGGGCAAGTTGTCTAGTAGAGGATGATTGCTTTGTCTGTAAACCTTTTGAGGGTTACCTTTGCTAAATGTTGTGTTTGTTCCTGGCTTAATTTGAGTAGAGAAAAAGTCCACTAGCTGTTATGCTAATACATGCAGCGTAAAATGTCATAGGGTTATGCTAATAATGTTAGCATGTTATATTCTTGTCTGTCAAAGGACAGTTGTTTTGTCTGTGAAACTTGTGAGTTAGAATGGAGCTGAATTTTATACTACTGTTTGATGTTGTCGCTGTTTAACTGTGTTTTCAGTGTATTTATTGAATCAAACTTAACTGCACTTCACAGAAACTTTACCTTCACTGCTGTGATGTTCAGGGTCACAAGAACAATGCTGGACACAGGGCTGCATTAATAGTGAAGCTTGATGATTACAAGCTGATGTTTTGTCACAAAGAAAATGCAGTGCTGCGAGACACACTTTCACACTAGTATTGCTGTCATATTTAAGATGTAGCTTTTACATGGGGTAAAGAGCAACCAGGTCAATCTCTGCATATTTGTGAATCTAATTCAGGTTCTTAGCCACGTTATGCCAGGTTCAGACTACACAATATCAACCCGATTATAACCCGATGTGGCGTCGTACGGTGTCGGCTCAGAGTGTGAACGACAATGAGTGTTGTACAAAATAATCCATTCTACTCATGTAGTGTGTCATGGTAGACGCCACATTTGGGACGCCCCCCGACATCCTGACCGAAAGTCTAGAATGTTTGATTTTCTTACATGACTTCAATTATAGATA
The DNA here is from genome assembly GCF_006386435.1 of Epinephelus moara. Lineage (NCBI taxonomy): Eukaryota > Metazoa > Chordata > Actinopteri > Perciformes > Serranidae > Epinephelus > Epinephelus moara. Next base: position 40,739,103 of record NC_065509.1, read on the forward strand.
CAAAATGATTGTTTAATGAACAATAACTCCTCTGTTTTCATTCCTTCAAGGGTCATTCTGACTGATAAAAATAATATTTTTTTAATACCATGACACCATGAAACAGTGATATTTTCTGAGACGATTACTGTACCATCATCGGAGAGAGATTATTTTGTGTGGGCTGAGAGGAGAACAGGATAATCACACAGCAGCTCCTGCTGCAGCACACGTGAGCTCAGAACCTCCAACAACAGTTTTTGTTCGGAGAAACATATCTGAGATCAGCTGAGAGATCTAAACCTTACAGCATCTCCTTAGAGCTGCTTATCACCAGCCGACCAGCCGCCGCTTTAACAAAAGACCGTCAGCAATGTGACGAACACTGTCGACGCATCGGAACGCAACAGAAGCAAACTCACGATACATAACATAACACATGCAGGCAGGCACACACTGCAGAGGTGGATGGACACACACACACACACACACACACACGGTAACACAACAGGCCCAATTATCAACATGCTCCTATATTTAGAACTGAAGTGTCTCATGTACAAGCAAACTGATAAATCCCATTTCTTTGTGTGTATGAACCACACACACACTCACACACACACACACACACACACACACACACACACTCTACTCACTCTACTCCAGCTCTTGTGGTGTGTTTACTCTGCAGTGGCTCCCACAGCGATTTTATCACTGAGCCACATCTCATTCCCTTCACTGAGTTTCCTGAAGATGTACATGTTTATCTCTGAGGGAGCTGACCAACTAATAAACCTGCACTGCAACAGCTTCACCTCAATGTAAAGCTCCCTTTAATTATTCAGCATGTATTAATAAGGTATAAAGTAGGTATTGATTCAGTCTGTTCAAAATAACAAACAGTGAGAGCTGGAGGAAAAGGTGAAGGTGTTGTTTAAAGTTTGTGCAGGTAGTAATGAGTCTTCACCTTTACATTTCAACAATGCTGTGATTAACATGTGGTTAGGTTTAGGTACAGTCACCACTTGGCTAGGGTTTGGAGAAAGTCCTGTGTTACAAGAGATGTTTTAGCATGAAATACCACATTTTGGTGGCACTATCCGCGCTGAAAATGAAGCAATGTCCCAGTAAAAAACAACCGCTTTTAATAGCATTATCCTGACTGGAAACACACTGACGTCTTGGTAATAAGTAACCACTTTCCCTGGCACTTTTGCAGCTGAAGAAGACGGATATCTCTCAGTAATAAATGACCACTTTTCATGAGACTATCCTGGCAGGAAACTCAGTGATGTCCTGATAAAAAACACTTGCTTTTTGTGGCACCATACAGGCTAAAAATGCTGCGATGTCATGGTGAAAATCAAGCACTTTTTCTACATCTATCCCAGCTGGAAATGCAGTAATGTCTCAGTAAAAAAACAACCACTTTTCACCGCACTCTCACAGCCGGAAACACAGCTATCTCTAGGTAAGAAGCGACCACTTTTTGGGCATTAACCCAGCTGAAAACACAGTGTTGCTGTGGTAAAACACAACTACTTTTCGTGGCATTCTCGTGGCCAGAAACACGACTATCTCTCAGTAATGAACAACTATTTTTCATGGCACTATCCTGGCAGGAAACTCAGTGATCTCCATAAAAAACAACCGCTTTTTGTGACACTTTCCCCGGTGGAAAAACAGCGACAGCCCACAGCTTTCTGGGAGCGCCATCATGTCACAGTTAAAATCAACACAACTGTTCCTGATATAGTTACGAGTTGTTTGCAGCACATTTAGTTGTGGTAACAGATGCTTTATTACTGTACTTTACTCTGTTTAATTACCATCCCATACAACACTGTTCTCTATCCATATATCCTGAATAGTTTACATTAAAGTGCATAAGTAAAGTGCAAAGTGTAACCCAGCATTTAATTCACACACTGACAGTAATACATCTCTAATGGATACATTAAAGCCCAATTTCTCTTTCCCTTGGTCAGTTTTTTAAACACATCATTTCTTTTTGTCACATTTATGTGCTTTAAAACTGACAGTAAACATCTCATCTTGCTTGACTCACATCCATAGTATCCTGACTACTTTTTTTGGTGTTATATAATTGTCTGTGCTGTACCTACATATGTTAATGTCTTTTTCCAATAACACTGTTTGTGTATTTTCCCTGGAGACATTTTGCATTTGCATTTCAATGTTAATGAGACCAAATGAGTCCTCAATCACTTTAACAGCTGGTTTGTGTGATTTGATTATAATCCTTGATGCTTTTTGTGTGTGTTTGCAGCTGCGTTTTTATATGATCAAGATGTGATTACAATCTGATTAACCATGAGACATGATCACAGATTAGATGTAAATACACTCTGCCACACGGAGACACAAGCTTTCTCTACAACACCTCAAAGAAAGTTTGTTCAAAAGAAAAGAGACGTAATACAATCAACATACAAAAGGTTAACAATGCAGGAAAAATGTATATGGTTTAAAGTGTCTGGTTTTCTCTTTGCCTCCACCTCTCTGTCTCTGTGTCTCCCAGTAAGAGCCCCAGTCTGTGCTGGTTAAATCAGTCTGGTATAAACAGCTCTCAGGGAGGTGTTTTAACACTGGCTTGAGTTTCACACTGAAATTCCTGTCTGCATTGCTCACACACATTAAAAACCACAACACTGGGAACCCACAAGTACAACAACTGTACCTCATAACCCTGTCACCCCCGACCCCCTCTCAAGATCACTTCATCTTATCTGGATAAAAATACTCACACACAATAAAAACCATCTCTGTTCTTCCAAATGTTCTCACGAAAAAATTTTTCACATGAAAAATAAACAGAGCAGAGCTCGGCGCTTGACTCCTGGCCTCTTTAAAGCGTCTGGGTAAACAGTTGGTGCAGTATGGACCAAATAGGTCCAACGGTGCTCCAGAAAGTGCAGCACTTCTGCAGGTTTCTGAGCGATGAAGACTCAAAGACAACAGGTTGTTCTTTTTATCTTTCTGTTAGGGTAAGACGTTTTATAGTGGAAGCTGCTAAATGAAACCAGCACAGCGTCTAAGTGGGTCGACTCTACGAGAGGTCAAGTACATCACTGATGGGGCTCTTCCCTGATGAGTCTTATTCACATACATGCATTTGCACTCATAACCTTTTTCCCCAGTTTTGAGGAAACACAAGCAACCTTGACTGAGAAATGGTCAATGCAGAAGTAATTTATCACAGTAAAACACACTTCATTCAGAGTTAACAGAACCAAATAAAACTCATGTTTTGTCTTTGTGTTCCAACAATCAGCAACTCTGGTTTGGTTAGAATAAACCCCTTATTCACCCAGGAAGATAGATCTTATTGATACTACTACACTTAACGATACTCGGTATTGATACAGTACTTCACCATGTGGGTGTGGGTTGGTGTTTGTGTGGAGGTCAGACCCAGCACAGAGTGCAGGTGAGAGGCTGCAGGATGATAACGACTTAAACCAAAATGCTAAAAAAGTACCAATCAAAGAATGGATACCGCAAGAGCTTACCAATACTACAGTCTTTGATAATTTAGCCCCAGGGCTCGTTTAATACTGGGTTTCAGTACCCATCCCTACGGTTAGATGTAAAAATGCTGTCTCTGAATGAGCTAAAATGACTGTTTATTTAAATGGAGTCTGGTGAAAACTCGTCTTCTTTGCGAAAAATGTATCTTGGAATCAAGAAGGTAGTAGGCAAGAGTCCATGTCATTGGTCCGACCGCCCATTAGTCCGACGGTCCGCGGTGCTGAACGGCTCCCAGCGGGCGTATTTCTACCTTGATGGTGCGCCGCAACTTGCTCTGGGTCAGCTGGGAAAGGCTTGAGGCGAAGCAGGCTCACAGCTTATGTGTTTGTCACTTCCTTTTTCATTTTAACCCACACCATGATCTTTTCCTGACCCTAACCAAGTGGTTTTGTGCCTAAACCTAACCAGACCTTAACCACAGGGCATCATGATGATTTCGGAACAACGGGACTTTGAAATCGGAACAATGGGTTTAATATGGTCAGAACAATGGGATGTCGGACCAATGGGCAGTTCCCGTACTCAAGGAGTCACTGGAGACACTTAGGATCTGGTGCAATTGAGTTTAATGTGTTCACAGGCAACAACACATGCAACTCATGAGTCAGGCTCCGGAACCAGACTGAAGACTCACTCTCTGCGCTCTTCCTTTTATGCTCATGGAGATTCTAATGAGTCTCCACCTCTTTTTCTTAATCCTTCCCACTAGAACCAGAACTTAATGGTGTATTACCTAGGCATGTCTGGACATGACTCTATTCATAATGTCTTGGGCAAGTCTGGACATGCAAAGTCATGGTCTAACTTGTCCTTCCAATATGTTCAGACCTAATCCTACTCTATTTTTAAAAAAAATATTCAATCACAGTATTCCTAATGATGTGACCAGATCAGAGGTGACATATATTCAATACACGACCAGATATGTGGTTGAGTGAATTGGTATGTATTGACTAGGTATATGGATAAGTGCATGTTGATTAATACATCCATCACACATTCAATCAGCTAAGGCCCATTTTACACAACAACATAAACACATGGGTAAATAGAGTCCAAGTTGAAAAATACTCAAGTAACTCTTTAACCACCATGATCTCAGCAGCTCTCCAGAAATACAAAGTGTCTTTCTTTAAAAAGCCTTTAGATTCAATTACTAATAACATTGCTTTTAAGCTTTATCTAAGCCACAGATCAATGCTCCCATAATTAAATTTCAAGGTAAGCATTCAACTCAGAGTACAGCTGAGTGTTACTGCAACTGAGGCTGATTAAAGTTGAGTATACCTGACACTGTAGAGCTGAGCCTGACAAGCTGAATCTGACGCCTGGGACACACTGCCTACTTCTAGCCGAAAAGCTAGACAAATGTCAGCACACTGGCCCTCCAGGCTTGGGGGGTAGGAAGTGGCGCTAACGAAGCCACCCCAAAAACACTGTTACAGAAGCTACAGTGAGCAAAACTATTGACATCAGGCACTCAGTAGAACCCAGCCACCAAAACGGTGGCAGAATGACCAATTCTGATGAAAGCCAAACGGAAATAAGGAGTGCGAAAGAGGGTCTACTTGGGCCACAATCCAAGATCGGCCTTGGAACATGGAATGTCCTAACCATGTACAACACCACCAAGACAGCACAAGTTCTCAGTGAGATGAAGAGACACCACCTGGACATGGACTGGCTCCTGACGCCAAGTGCTGCATGATGGATGGCATGTGGATGTTCTAAGATGGCCATCAAACCTCATGGCCTTTCCCCTTGGCATCACTCTCAGGCCAAACGTCATATATTTGCTCCTCTAGTGGAAACGATCTAAGAATAGCAGAGTGCTCTCTCCATTTTTATCCATCTGACAGTTTGGTTACCTGCTGTGTGATGAGCATACAGACGCTCCCACTGCCCTTTAGTTTGACCTGTGTGTCTGCATGTGTGTGTTTGACTGAAGTGGGCTACTCAGTGTCCGGAGTCACTGGGCCACAAATAATAAATTCATAACAATAATACCATCACATTCTGCCTTCAAGCACACACACCAACACACACGCACACAACCCACTCAATAAAAATCAGTGTGCTTGTTACAGGTTGTAGCATCCAATCAAATATTTCCAAAAGGCAGTTTGTGTGTTTCATATATATATTTTGGATCACAGTGAGCTTGTCTGCCTTTATTCGTATCACTGGCGGTGCATGTGCGTGTGTGGGTGCATGTCCTCCGCGTGTAGACTGCAGGTGGGCAGCCTTCAGAACAATATTCACACACTTTTCAGGTTCTTTGAAGTGAGCTTTGATGTAGAGCAGCTGAGAAACACACTTTAGAATTACAGTGATATTTCATTTGGCCGGAGGGCTCTCGTTTCACAACACACACACACACACACACACATATGCGCGCACACACTTCAGTCAACTTCAGATGTTACAGACATCTGAGATGCTTGCTTATAGAGAGTGATTGTAGCAGTTAGCTCCGACAGGATTTCATCAGTTCTGTATCCATTTATTTTTGTTACCCTGGAAACAACTACAATTCCTGAAGTCTGATGACACATTTTAATGGTTTGTTTTGGTAAATTCCTGCATGGGGGAAAAAAGGTTTTTTTTCTTTACTAAAGTACAGCCAAAAATACAAACTCTCAGGCACCAAAAAGGGAATTAGCTTAGTCGGAGCTCATCAGTCCTAAAAATATCTCATAATTTGGAGCCATATTTGCTTAAGTAGGGAGATATATTAATGCTTCATTTTACAGTTCACTGATTTGCCATGTAATTCGATGCATATTATACGGGAAAGGAGTCAGTGTTTAATTGGTATATTTCTATTTATTAATTCCAGTTAAGACAGAGAGCGTCTGTTAGTCATTACAATCCATAGTAGATGAGATATTTCAGTCTGGACCACAGTGACAGACAGTGACAGACAGTGACAAAGCATTACTGAGGAAATTGTCAATTCCCATCCTGATGACTCACTGTCAATATGTAAATGTAGACATTTAATTCAATCTGTCTGGAAACGTCTCTGCATCGACCAGGTTCTAGAGACGCCATGAGAACTGGTACAAAGCCGACACATAAATTCTAAAAAATTGATGGTACTGGTTTTTCTCCAGTACTAAAGTCTAGTCTGCGCTGAGTGCTACAGGTTTGGCGTTTTATTCTGGTTACTGAATGTTAAAAATGGGTAAAATGTGCTCATCACTGTCACCTTTCACCCAGCCATCCAGTCACAGTGGAGAAGAGCAGGACAAGTTGCCTACCACAAAGACCAACCATCACATCTTACAATACATGTGCAGGTGCTGAACAACATATTTTCACGCTGACCTCAGCACATATTGTCATGGACTTTCCACGTCCAGATACGATGTGCAAGGTACCCTGGGTGTTGGTTGTTGACGTTCTGTGATGCCCTGTCAAGTTCTGTTACATGCATTGTCGCTTTCAAAATACACTTCTGTTTTCACTGAAAATGTACAGTTTGCATATAGTCTTTTTCAAAATAAAAGCACCACATCCGCCCTGTAACATTGTTGTCTGGCACCTCTGGGTGCATTTAAACAATAACAGCAAACGGCCACATATCACACTGACATGAAAGGACGGCTTTTTTCATTGGTGTCTGATGCAGGAAGTCACTTCGAAGTGAGACCAGGTTGGACTGGAGGAGCCAAGGATCAAACTGCCCATCTCTCAATTAGAGAACGACCCACTCTTCCTCCTGAGCCACAGCTGCCCATCAACATTGGTATCAACTACAAAATCTGTAGCATCCTAACATGCCTATCTGCATCAACCAGGTTCTGTATTCTTGTGTCACAATGTCATGAGATTTCTGAGTAAAGAAACATTTCTGCAGCTTCAGGATTTTTGTTTATACGTGCTTGTAATCTTCCCTCCAGAATTCTTCAGTAGCAGTTTGTGCTTTTCTTGCTGCCTTTTTCCCCTCTGTGGCTCCGTCCTGCTCCGCATGGCTTTTGAGTTTGATGTTAGAAGCTTGTTAAAGTCAAAGCGTACCTCCCCTGGGTGAGCATCTCCTCAGAAATGGAGTGGGGATCATGGATCGTTGCTCAGGTCACGTCATAGTGTAACGTTTGTTGTGTGACTGGAGCAAGCTGCTCTCAGGCCTGACTTTATGACAGACATGAGAGTCTCAGGTCTCCAACATTTTTGGCTGACAACCAAAAAGGACGACACTTAACCTTTTCAGAAAGAGTTTGCTGAACATATTGACTTCAGCGTTGCAGCCATCCTAAGTAACTTTAGATGATAAACTAAATGCATTACAGACTTTAAATGTAAATTGGGGATGAGAGCAAATGCTAAATGGGTAAAATGTAAATGTAAGTGAGCAGACTGAGTGCAGCAAAATGGAAATGTGTGTGTGCTTACGTGTTTTCCAAATTAGACAGAGGGAAGGTCAGCACAAAACTTTGTTTTCTATCTGTTATTGAGACAGGAAAGTTATAAATCACAATCAGCCCAACGTCCACTCCTTTGGTGCTTTGATTCCCTCCATCAGCATAACTTGAATAATGAGGCAAGTTTTGACAGGAAGGCTGAGTCATAGGTCCAGTTGGTAAAGCTTCCCTGACTCCATCCTGAAGAGTGACGATGATGTGTGAGTGCCAAGTACTTTAAATCAAATCAAAACTGCCAACAATCAGCAGGCCCACAGATGAATGGATTTAACCAGTAAACCCATGGATTAGCCTCAGTCTGTGCGTATAATATAAAATCTACTTACCACTGTTACATTTGAGATGGTTGCATTTATGATTACATTAGTTTTACAGGAAGAAGCAACTGTTTCTAGGGCTGTATGTCTGGCTCCAAAACTTTAAGATGGTGACAGACAAAACGCCAAACAAACAGGCTTCAAAACAGGATTCCACAAACCAGTGGGTTATTTTTATACAGTCTATGAAGCTAACAAGTCTTCATGCTGACAGCATGGCTGTGACCAGGATTTAAAATGCACCAAGGTCAGAAGTCCAAGTGCCCCCCCCACCCATTGAGCTGATCTTCCATTAGAATATTCTGATCAAATACCAACACTTTAACATCTAAAACATAATTATCTAAATATTATTATTTTGATGTTTCATATTATTTGCATTCAGTCCAGGGTATGAAATTAACAAAATATTTTGGGGGCAATTTTGGCCCCCACGGTCTAAAAAATGGGGGCATTTTCAAAATGTTTGGGGGCCATCAAAAAATTGTAATTATGTTCTAACAATAAGCACATGAAAAGCAAACCCAGCTAAGATAGTGTCTTCACTCTTCAGTAGAAACCACTATAAATGAAATAAATAATGGGTTACATAAAGTTATGGTTGCAAAATATCACTCGGATTTCCTATAATTCAACCAGTTTAAATGTGATGATTTAACCATTAATCTACTGAAAGCAGTACTAATGTTTCACCACATTACAGTTACTTTTACTGTTAAAAAGGCCAAATTACTATAAATTCCTTAGATGCAATCCTGGAAGTAAGTTAATTTAAAATTTAACATTCATTCTACCTTAATTTTTCATTAATTTGTCATTGTGTAGACACAGATCACCCAAGAAATGGTTAATTTATACTTAAGGTACAGCAAAGTCCCCTCCCCTTCTCTGTCAGATTACTCTCACGTAATCAGTGCAATCTCGTTGATTATGTCTGGAAAATGAGTTGTAGACGTGACGGTAAATTAATTTAATGAAAATAAAATTATACTTTAATGTCAGATTGTAATACTGTTAAAAATATAAATACATATAGTTGTTTAGAAAACTTTGGGGCAATTTTGGCCCCCGGAACATGGCTTTTGGGGGCATTCTTGGATAAACTGCGGGCCAAATGGCCCGTGGCCCTTGCTAATTTCTGACACTGATTCAGTCAATTGTTTGAGTGCAATCTCATTAACTAAAATGGGTTTATACTGAACATAACCTTTCCCCTGGACATGATCTCAGTGTCCTCTACAGTAGGGCTGCAACCATTAGTCGACTAATCGATGACTAATCGACTATTAAAATCATCGGTGACTATTTCAGTAGTAGACTATAAAAGTACTCCAAAATACTCTTATTGCAGCTTCTTACGTTCAAATATTGGCAGCTTTAGACACTCTCCCATGACAGTGAAGTAAAACCCCTTGGCATAAGTACGAAACAAGACATTAGATGACATCATTTTGGGGTTTGGAAGAGACAGACGACATTTTTCAACATTTTAACACATTTTTCGATAAAATGATTTAGTCGACTAATAGAAGAAATAATCGACAGGTTAGTCGACAATAAAAATAATCGTTAGTTGCAGCCCTACTCTACAGTAGTTGTGGCCCTGGCTGTTGCCACAGGTGTACAGAAAAGTCCAATTTAGCAACTAGATCTACAACTTCCTGTTGTCTACATTCAAAAAAGAATTACAGAAAGAATTAAATAATTCAGAGCAGTTAAAGAGGCCTCTCTTGTAAGTCCTAAGAGGTGCGACCAAGAATGCTTCAACAAAACACAACTTCAACTATTAAACCCGAAGCAAAAAACATCCTGCAAATACATCGTCACCAAAACAATATCTACACATAAAAATGTAGCCTTTGATAAACAACTAGTCGGGGAAGAATGAACACAAAGACCTACGAGGTATTGTCCCCTGTGTTTCAGCTTGAAGAAAACGCCTGAGTCTTATTGGAGGTGAAGGCAGACTCCACCAGCCTGCAGCCTGTATGCATAAATAATGAGGGGAATGCTTTTGCTTTCTCACATTTTGGGAATTTAGCTGACGCCCTTATCTAGAGGGACGTGGAGAGAGAGTGTGTGAGCACAAAGAATTCAACTCTAATAATGCCAAATTTACAAGAAAACAATAGCAAAGAGTCCACAGGACAGAGACAAAGATCTAAACCGCAGCAAAGAAATGCTCATATACAACCTGAACTGTTATTTTATAAAGATTCAAGGTTTTATCAGGTGATTTGAATCTTTTCCATCTATCAAAATGTATTTATTATGTTTGCGTACAAAAGTTTGTCGTCATACAACAGAGAGTCAGCAGCAGAGTCAGTATAACAAACACACTCGCCATTGACAGGATGTGCTTAACTTAGGGGGGTTGTTATATCATCTGCGGTGGAGCTGCTGTCACTTTTCTGCCGTGACCTCAGAATTAACACTTTAGTAACTCTAGCGTTGCCATGTTTATCATTTACATCACGAAAATCCAGAGGCTCTATATAGTGTCCGCTCTCTGTTGTGGAATCTAGTGGAGTCCCCCAGTAATGGGTAGTACATAGGCAAGTCTGGTAACACTCACATTCATGGCACAGCAAGTTGTCTATGCAAACAAGTGCTTAAATCTGTACAACAGTTCACAGAAGCAGCACAATAATATTTTATATTATATTACACCATTTTCACGCTGGATCAGTTTGTTTTGGTCTGAACCTGATTTTAATCGTCCCACTTTGTTTTAATGATGATTATATTTACAATATGCTTTCCCAATCACAGTGCAGATTAGGGAATAACACTGCAGTATGTTTAGGCTTAATCACGACATACAATACACATCTAAATATTCTGAAATCTCATCTAAACTACTGTGGACTACAAAAATATTAAACTTCTAGATAAAGGACTGTTATAATGAAGTTAAATAAACTACTGTTAAAATAAAGTTTAAACTATTGCTACAATAAAACTACATACAGTACTTTTATAATAATGTTAAATTAAGTATAGTTGTGATGACGTTAAAGTACTGTCATATTAAAGTTGAATAACTACTGTTACAATAGAGCTAAATAGAGTATTGTTATAATAAGGCTTAATCAAGTATTGTTAAAAAAAAAAAGTAGTTCTGATGAAGTTAAATAAACTAATGTTTAAATGAAGCTTATATAGTTCTGGTATAATAAAGTATTGTTATAATGAAATAAATCCAAACAGAACCAATGGAGCTTTTATTCTGAAGCACACGATTTATCTTGGCAGGAAGTGTTTTTATTGCAAACTTGAAACTTCTGGTCAACTGTTAGCTGTTAGCGGAGAAGTAAACTGTTACAGCAGCGCTGCCATTTATTCACTGTGAACAGGAAACAAACTAACAGCTCTCCAGTTAAATTAATAATATCTGCACGTCAGACTGGTGCTCCATGGTTGCAAAATGCGACTATGTGGTTGCAGTCTAAAGCCATGCAGATAAAACACACACACACACCAGCTCACACACTGTCACCCAGGAGAGAGTGGTCTGGATGGGCAGGGAAGTGCATGTGATGTATCATGTTTGTCAGAGAGCAAAACAGTCAAAACTCCAGAGCCAGTCTCAAGCCTGTGGCTTACAAAAATGTATATTTGATGTATGCAGTAAAGTCATTTTACACATCCCACAGTTAACATGCTACGATACACTGAGTATGATCATTATATTACCAGCCCCTAGTACAAGAGTGTGCTTTCAATGGCAGGAAGTGATGTTGGTGATGATTTTGACATTTGCAGATAAAGGTTGGCAAAAAGGCAATCGCACAGTACAGTGTAAAAATATATAAGAAGGAAATAACAAGATGGATATGAAAGAAGCTTAAAAACTGCGAGCAGCTGTTCCACAACTCTCCTAGGAAAGTAAAGTGGCATCAAGTTGATGTGCTTTTACATCAGGAAGTCATTTTGTCTGTCCTGTCTTCTTCTTTTCTCCCTGTGGGAGTACATATTGTGTGGTGACTGTACCACAGTTTTGATTTCCGATCAGATTATTGAGGTGAACCCAGGTGTAGATGCAGGACATCAGTTAATTGTCGCTCAGCCTGAAGAACTTTACCCCACCCACTAAAGATTATTTCTGCGTCCAGAGCAGCTCTGCCTCTGAGATATATCTGTATTACTTAATCAAATCAGTGTGTAGCTTTGATGTAAACGACTTTAAAGAGAGCGTTATCACAGGCTAATTTACTGCTAGAGGAGAGCACGGAAACATTTAGGCGGAGAGATCCAATTAATCTGCACCCAAAAGTCATTTTTGGGATTTCAGCTCTGCTGGATTCATTATTGCAGCCTGGTAGGGACACATAAACACACACCTAATGTAACATAAAGTACATACACACACCAAATAAAGATGTATACATAAATGAACAGATACACTTTACAGAACAGTTCATTGTGTCCATGCTTACACAGGTAGGCAAACACACACAGGCATGAAACACATCCAGCTGCACACATATCTGTACACCTATACTTGTGAGGACCATCACTGACATAATTCCCGAGCCCCTCATTTCCTTCAGGCGTAGGAAATGATGTGGCATACACTTCAGCGTCAGATTTCAGCTGTTAATTGCACCTCCAAACATTAAGTGGACAGTTCATGCTTTAATTATACACACCATAATCATGTTGTCTATTAACTGAAAATGAATTAACTGTCAAAGCAATCACCAGCAGCTGAAGTGATCATGTTTACATCATTTCATTCACTGTGACAGAGAGTGTGAGCAGAAGGTTTGCAATTACATTTAACATGCGGAACCAGGAACCTGCTCAAACTACAATGAACAATTGACCTGCCATGACGTCCATTTACATATCCAATAAAGTTTATTCAAACAAGCCGACTGCAACAAGAGGAAGGCAGCGTTACTTTGTGCAATTCTACTATGAGCAGAAAGTACAGAAGGAAAAATATGGAGCCACAGACAGCAAGGATAATATGAAGTTATGAAGATAGATTTAACTGTAAGAGTGTTTTTTTTATAAGATTCTTGCTGAAGTTTCAAGGCTGTTTCACCTCTGACCACACCCAGGATCACTGATAGGCACCTTGTTTACCCACAGAATGGCGTTGCAAGCCGACATTGTCAGAACAAAAACGAACAGAGTGACAGTCAGAGTCTCTCAATGGGATATTCAAAAGTAGCAGGTTTATGCATTAAGTCCTTGTTGAGCAAGTGCAGGGGTTTAGTGCTGCAGAAGTGCATCAGAACGACACTCTACTACTTTTTTCTCCATGAGAGGAAGTTGAATATTCGCAGTTCACATAATGCAGCTGAAATTCATAAACATTTTGTAAACATTTGAAGATCCAACCATCACTAAAGCATATGTTATCCAAGAAACGACAACAACTAGTGGAAAGGTCAAAGCTGTCACATTGACATTTAAGGTGTTTTGATTGATTCACATTGTCAGCTCATGCACTGAGTAACATGCAGGAAAACATTCCACCTTAAAAGGTGCGAGTAGCTGCCAGCAGTAGTCTGTGAGGGGCACAGTGAATCAAATTATTTTTCAGTCTATAGCTGCTAACTGTTAACAACATGAAAAGGCAGCAAAACACCCTGTCATTTTATTGTGACAGTTGACGGATGTATGAAAACATGCCATGGTATGAACAGTGGTTACATAAGCTTCAAAACCAGCAACATTTCAGCCCTGAGCAGAGTGACAGTCCTGTGGGGGGATAAGAAATGGGGACAGTATGGAACAGCTCTATTGGTGCCATCGACAACTTTTCACAATTGATACACAAAAATATACTGTATACTGTACTAACAATAGGGGTGACGAAGTAGACTAAAACACAATTCTGCTCTTTGCTCTTTTCTGATCACACAAGGCTAATCTTCTGTCTCTGTCTGCTTGTGTGTGTGTGTGTGTCTATGTGTCTGCTCCTCTAGCAGTGATACTAGGCTACTACTAAAATAATATGGAAAAGCAAACAGACCAGACATCGAAACTATTGCAGCAGGTTAGTGCTGCAGCAGTCATTTTGGCTCACTTGGATGCCGACAGAGCAGCCAACAGAGGGGCCAGAGGAGCAGCTGATGAAGCAGCCAATGGAGCAGCCAACTGAGCAACCAATGGAGCAGCCAATGGAGTGGCCAATGGAGCAGCCGACAGAGAAGCCAATGGAACAGCCAATGGAGCGGCCAAAGGAGGGCAAACGTAGCGGCCCACAGAGCTTCCCCCATGCTTCCTGGAGCTCTGTTGCTGGCCTCCAGGCTTTGGGGTGCTTTGCAGCACTTTAACCTCTTGTCTCAACCTGGTGTTCTCACCCTGATTTTCCCTCAGGTACCGAAATTTGTCACCAACGTGAATCAGAACTTGGTAGTGCCGACGTACCCTTAAAAGCACTGAGTCCAGTACCCAACAGTTATGTCACAGGGTGCTGAAGTCCACTCACGCTTCAGGAAAGTAGGAAGTTAAACTACTGGTCAGACAGGACAAGATTTATGAGGGGTGTAAAGCTATTCTTTAAACAGCCCTTAAAGGAAGTGAGGCCTGGAGAAAATGCCCCAAAATGTCCTCACGGTCTGATACTCGATCTCCACTGGACATGTTTCCATTGTTCTCACATCTGACATCTGACAGTGCAGACAAACTTCAGTCTTCATTGATACATCTGTCTACACCCGCCACATAACAGCTCACATGTTTAACTGAGTGTTTCGTATCAGACTCTGACTGCTGACAAAACACTTCTACACAGCAGCAGTTTGGATGAATGCGTTCGGTGCAGACACTGAGGAGCTGCTGCTGACCTGCTGCTCACGTTACACAACCGGCATGGACAAGGTGTCAAACTCAAATTGGTCTTCACGTACTGTAGATAGAAGCATGAGAGCGCACACACACACACTAACAGAGATAAATATATATTGACCCACACAGCAGCAAAAATCTATTAGAGAGAAGAAACTCATCCATCATGGAGTTCTAACATTTCTAACACGCTGTCATCAAACTTCTCTGTTGCATTTTTGGCTGAATGAAGTTGTCACTGCTCAAACAGAATCTCTCTCTGTTCTCAGACTGACTGCCTGCGGTGATACACCAAAAATAAATACAGACTCTCTCTCCTCAACACTAAACCACCGTCTCTCACTCTTTCGGTTTCCCTTTTCTGCCCTCCACTCTAGCGCTCTCTCACATCCTTTTCTCTTGTTCATGAACTCTTACTGCCCTCAGCTCATCTCTCAGCCACCACTACCTCTATATATCTGTGTGTTTATGTGACACTGTCTTTAACCCCTGCTGCTCTATAATGCCTGTTCATCATCCACCTACTCTCTCCTTTCTTTCTTGTGTCCTTTGTTGTCTCTTAAGTGAAAACAATTGCACAGGTCCTGACAGTAATTCCCAGGAACAAGTGCGATGAACAGCTTCTGCACCAATATTCTTTAAGTGTGCCATCCTCCCAAACTTAATGACAAAATAGGCTGTTTGCCATCGCACTTCCAAAAATGACACAATGGGTGCGGTTACATGATGGCTTCTCATTCAGAATGAAATAAATCTGAATGAAATCATTCGCAATTAAAGTCTTTCCAGGTAGTTTACATGAGAAATATTCATTCTGAATGAGGGTTTACACGGGAGATCACTTTAATCGCCTTTATTCAGGTGCGCGCAAGGTTTGGGGCAGGGAAGGTTTCTGATTGGATAGAGGGCGGGGCGGATGTTACGTGTTTACGTTTACCGGAAGAAAACACTGTAGTCTTTGCTCTGGATAACAAGATGCTTGATGACGCCGTTCTTAGTGCCTTTTTCGGGCTTGTTTTGCTTATATTCTTGAAGCAGCAGTACGACAACAACCTTGTTCTGCTAATGCTTCTTCTGTGGAGGAGGAGAAGGGAGGTAGAAGGTCGAAGAAGAGAGGTAGAAGGTCGAAGAAGGGAGATAGAAGACCGTGCTTTGGCGAATGGAAACTGGCTAGTGCAACGAGTCCGACTGCTCTATCTCAGCACGTTGCTATACGCGCTATATACGTCATCGCGCCAGAAGGGCAAGGAAACGAGCATGCGCATAAAGACCAGAATGAACTTAAAGAGGAATGAGTGTATACAAGTGTGAGAAATTCTTTCATTCGGAATTAGAAACGGAATATTCCAGCCCCTTACATCGGATTGAATTTTCAGTGGCATTGGCCATTTTCATTTCGAATTAGGTGTTTACAAGATCACTTTTAATAGGAATGAACTTTCATTCCAAACGAAAAGGGAATTAAACTTTCCATGTAAACGCACTCAATGTCTGAAAAGAAGAAATTAAATCTTAAAAAAAAAACACTGTGTTTGTACAACCTTGAAAAGTATGTGTGTTTCAGTGTGTGGGGTGGATTTATGGAGCAACTATAGAGCACTTTAGAAAGATGTACAGACGCAGTATTTTTAGGAGGTATGCAGACGAAGAGGGGAGATGCTGATGGGTTGGTTTATTTATCTGGGCTTGGTTGAGATAGGGTTTGTATATTTAACATGTAAGACTTGTTTATTTATCTATATTAATGGTTGTAAAAAAAAGTGTGGGACAGTTGACAATGTCGTTTTTAAATGAGACATGAACATTGAGAAAAGGGTAAGGATTAGATAAGTGTACACTTCTTCCTACTCCTTTTTCGAGCATGACCGATGTTTTGTTTTGCTTGAAATAAAGTCATTTATTCCTTCAAACTCACAAACCCACAGGAGGCTATGTCCAATTATGTCTGTAACTTTCCAAAACACAAGCCAACATTCACACTTCATTCATGTATTGCGCAGGTGTGTGGAGGTGAGGAAGTGGGCATGGATTGAACTTCTCTTTCAAACTCTCTTTCAAACGTCTTTCTCTCACTTTCAATGTGAACAACCGATTGCAACTCTATGAATGCCTCCAGGAGAGACCGTCTTTATGACAACAGCTTTTCAGCAAGTGTTTTTGAGTGTGGCTGTCCAGGAAAGTCACTTTTGCCTTCCACCATGGTTAGACTCAAAGCAGAGATGCGGCAGTTACATGGTCAGAGCCTAAAACCCAGAGAAGTCCAGTCCAGGGAGCCCCAGTCAACAAAAATCTTAATAATCAATTAATTATTTAAGTCATTTATCGACCAAAAATGCCAAACATTTACTGGTTCCACCTTCATACATGTGAGAATTTGCTGTTTTTCTCTGTTGTATGTCATTGTAAGCTCAATATCTTTGGGATTTGGTCAGAATAAGCACTCATCTTGCACTCTGACAAACTGTGTTGAGCTTTTTTCTTCATATTTTGAAAAATGAATTAAAAGATAAGTTGATAACTGCAATACCCACAGCTCCACTCATCTCAAACTCATCAAACTCTGCACCTGATTGAATTGTAAAACATATACCAGTGACAATAAATCTCTCTTTAATGTCGAGTCTGTGCCCGTTGGGAATCATAGGCTCTGTTGCTGAATCAGTTAATCCACGTTTTAAACTGTTTTAAATTTGCCTTGTTTGTCTGTTTATGTCCATTATGTCTATTTTCATGTGAAGCACTCAGAACCTATACTGCCTTTATTGTAAAGGGCTTTGTGCTGCATTTCTTTTATGAAAGGTGCTGTATAAATAAATCTAATCTTGTCGTATCAATCTGTCAGTTTATTTGTGACAGAAAGTCAAAGCACATCTCCAGCAAACTGTGATCCTTTCAGCTTCTTTAACTTGGCCACTGAGTTTAGTCCCTTGTTGCCTCTTCTTACATCGCAGCCAGCTGCTTTATTATTGTGCATGTTTCCAGACTGCAGCCCAAACGCCAGGACTATGGCGTTGCGTAAGAGCTCACCCCTTGCAGCGAGGTGCTTTGCAGTGTCTATGGAAAACTGCTCAAAGCTGCAGCCATTTGATTCTACGGCCAAACAAAAAGTTAGGAATGGGTGACGCCAGAGACCTGCAGCTAATCAGTAAGAGTCCTCTGACTGCTGTCACATGTTGACCTATGTTACGAAGAATTTCTTCCGACCTGAAACACAGAAATACGCCTTTCAGATGCAGGAAAATGTCACTGTTGTTCTCTTTGTTTTTGGACTGATTTAAGTGTAGTTTGGTTATAGTTTCCTATAGACATGTATACTGCAGACTGTCGGGCAGCTTCTAATTGGCTCCAGCTCTGTCATCACTGGGGGTATGTGTCACAGTTTGTTAACATACTGTGACCTCAGCAAGATGGCCGCCTCTGAACGGCATATAGCAGTGATCTGCTCAGCGTTTATTCCCCCTGTGGCGCAGGAAAAGCAGAAACGGGACAGCATTTCAAGATGCTTTCACTAGATGGGTGTGCAGATGGATGCTTGCTTGTCCATGTGTTCAGAATTGTAGCTGGTGCCAGGCTCCTCCCCCTTTTCCTCAGTGTTTAGGCCTACTGATGTTTACATTTGAAAACCTTGACCAGCCAGGGTGCAGAGTCAACAGGAGGAGAGTGGTGAGTTGATTTCCTCATCCCAATGAGTGACCCATAGCTATGTGCCATCACTGTCCAATGCCAGTCACAAAAAGCACAACACATATTTGTAAAATAGACATAAGAGCATAAATTTGCATCCATTTCGTACAAAACGTAGCAGAGCTGACAGAGGTGACTGTAAACGTCTGCGCCATTTTGACGCACCTTCTTGTCTCTCTCTGCTGTCTTTATTGTGTGAAGCTAAAGGTTAGAAATGAAAGTAAACTGTGTTGACAGGTTCCACAACTGTGCTCACACACACAATTATATATACACTGTGATGCTGAGGCTGATAATGCAATCAAAAGGACCTCTTCACAGACAGCACTCCTCGCGTCACAAAACTTTTCTTTCCTGAGTTCTTTCTCTCTTTGTTTTTAATCCTCATCATCTCTGGAGACGCTCTGATTCCTCCCACACTGTCAGCCCTCAGCACCCTGAATCCTGTGAAGGACGGCGTGATATCAGAGCCTCAGAGTGTTTAGCTGAAGCTGCGTTCAGAAGCAGATCTGACAGCGGAGCGCGTCAAGGACTGGAGGTAATTACCTCTATTCAGCAGCTCAGATGCACACAACGGGCTGAGGGGATCGGAGAGATTTCCGCCTCATTCTGACACTGCTGAACAATATGCAAATCACGGTCTGGTCTGCTAGTTGCACAGAACACCGGCACTAGTTACAGCATCTGTGAGTTCGCTCGATTTTCAGGACAGGTTGTGTAAATGCCAGTGCTGTAATTGATATGAATGGGAATCAAGAACTGAGATTGTCCACTCCATCACAATCATACGCCTCTGGGATTATCGATTCCAGTTGTCGATGCCAGCATGTTTTTCTGACAACTGCACATTACAAATCAATGACGTCAAACTCCTCATACATGTACACTGCTTGAAACTTGCAAAACGCTGGAGAGGACGAATGACCAAATCAGCAGAAATGTTGGTGTTGTACATTCCTGCAAACCACGGATACCTGACAATGCATGTAATTATATAGCACAAAAATTTAAACTTAACGTCTCAACAGTGTTGTGGTTAATGTGTTGTTGGGTTTAGGCACAAAAACTACTTGGTTATGGTTATGAAAAGACTATATTTTGGCTTAAACTAACTGGTTTGGGGGCACAATATCTGCTGGAAAAACAGTGACAGGTTGCTAAAGAACACTCAGAGGTCTGCAGCTTGGCAGGAATTTCACCCTATGCGACACGCCATCCACAATCCCTTCAAGCTCATGTGCTATTGATATGATACATGTGAAATGTGTAAATGTAAAGGACTCGTGGTTTGCAGAAGCGTACAATGCCAACATTTCGTCTGGCGACCAGGTTGGGAATGAATGGTCCAAAATGTGGCTTAATTTCACGAAGAAACATGACGACAGTGCTGCTGAAATCTCACTTAAATGATCACTTCTTGTAAGGGTAGAAACACCAGCAATATTCTGAAACATCTTTCTACTCAACATGGGCTTAAATGCCAGGAATGCCATGTATTTGACACTCTACACACAAGCATGTGCCGCTGCTTACCAACTGAGTAGCACGTCAGTTACCGAGGATAAATATTATAATTCCATTGGCGCCATGCAGTCAGGCTTAGCAGATTGTTTCTTTGACTAAGAAAATCTAAATGAAAATGAATTCAGTAGAAATATTCCCTCATCTGTGTGCAGACTCTGAGATAATAGAAAAAGTTGCACTGATGCTGGAAACCAGTATGAAAACACTTTTTCCCCCCCACACAGAAAATTGATCAGGAATCAATAAGGGAATCAGACCAATAAGCAGAATTGATAAAGGCATTGTAATCAATAAAATCTTATCATTATTCCGCCCTACAGGAGTAATTAATAAAACTTAATTTCAATAGCATTAATCATGCAGCCAAACGTTCGAGGCACTTTGCTGTCAACTTGTCAGGTGATGAGGACTACGGACAATGAGGGACAGTATAAGAGAGAGAGGTGGGTGAATATTGATTCCTTGCCGATGCTCTTTTGTGTGTGTGTGTGTGTGTGTGTGTGTGTGTGTGTGTGTCCAGCAGATTGACTTATTGACCCAAACTGCTGCCGGATTGTTGCATAAGCTCATTTTGATCATTCTAAGCAGCAAAGGGCAAAAGACACAGACGGGAGTTGGGAGGGGGGTCGTAATCACGTGTGTGTGTGTGTGTGTGTGTGTGTGTGTGTGTGTGTGTGTGTGTGATTTCAGCTGACTGAACACATGTTCTTTTCTCCCTTTATTGACCCCTGTTTGAACTTCTGTTACGACACTTCAGGATAAAGTAAAAAATAGATTTTCATCAAGCAGCACGAGGATGTTTCTGACGTCAGGTCACATCCACAATATGTCAAAGACAGAATCCATATGTGTCTATATGTACATTTACAGTAATCGTCTTTGTATGTCATGCCAAGTCTGATTACATCTTTAAAAGCATCTCTCATAAATTATGGAACTATTTTGGATTGGCAAATATTTAGTGAATCACTGAGCATCCTGAACTAGCCTGATTCTCAGCCTCAACAATTCCCACTGCCATTTCTGATGCTTTCAGTGTTCAGCAAAGTCTGGTGTTGTGCTCACCAGCTGCTGTTTACACTCTCGGACAAACAATTGACCAATGTAGATTGGATTAAGAATGAGAAGGTCATCTTTCTGTGCCCAAGCCAGAAAAATGGCAACAAAGCACCTTTCTCGTCTTACAACCACTCAACATGCTTTTACACTACATAACACATTCATCCATTCACACACATTCACACACTGGTGGGCGAGGCTACCATTCAAGGTGCCACCTGCTCATCATTTAACATTCACACACACTCACACACTGGTGGCAAAGCCACTGGGAGCGATTTAGGGTTCAGTGTCTTGCCCAAGGATACTTCCACATGTGGACAGAAGGAGCTGGGGTTCAAACTGCCAACTGATTAGTGGACAACCTGCTCTATCTCCTGAGCCAGAGCAGTAAGCGTGGATGAGACTGACTCAGCTGTGCTGAGAGAAATATCAGCTCTTAATTCTTCATATTTCTTCAACTGCTTCTCCTAAATACTGAGGCCCTTCATAACCTAACCCCTCTGTATCTTTCTGAACATATCTACACACCCTCCGGCACTCTCAGATCCTCTTCTGCAATCCAACTCACATCACCATCTGTCCCCTTGACTACAGCCTTCAGCTGTTCTGCCTCCGCCTTTGGAACTTTCTCCCACAAGACATTCACACAATTGATTCCACCTTCAAAACCTGTCTGAAAAAACACCTTTTAAAGCTGGCATATTTGGTATGATCTAATGATGATTCAGTCTCGATGCCAGGGATCAGCATGCCCGGGGCCCCTGCCTGTCGCCCAGTTCACAATGCACCAGACTCTGATTCCTGTCCCTGCGGATGGTGGGCCCACAGGGTGATGGCTCCATGTTACTTATTGGGGCTGAGCCCGACCTGGCCCCATGGCCCAAGGACGGGCAACCAGATGCTCACTGGCAAGCTCCCCCCGTGTCTGGCTTCAGGGAGGGACCCTGGTGTCCTCACACTGGTAGAGGTGCTCAAAGTCCAAATATGCCATGTCATCAAGGTCTTCTTGAATCACTCTTGGTCTGGTCCCTTCCCTGGGACCATCTTGCCTTTGGAGACTCTACCAGGGTTTGTTTGCCCCAGACAACACACAAATCCCTCCACCATGTTAAGGTGACGATTCTTCCTTTAGAGGTGTTCCAGGCACGTCCTACAGGTAGGAGGACCCGGGGTAGACCCAGAACATGCTTGAGGGATTACATAACTCATCTGGCCTGGAGGAGCTAGAAAGTGTTGCTGGGGAGAGAAGCGTCTGGGGTGCTTTGCTTAGCCTACCGTCCCCGTGACCCGACCCCAGATAAGCAGATGAAAAATTATTATTATGATTACGTCACTAACTATTGATTAGTTAAGGCACATCAAATAAAACATTTGTACAATATCCATCTGTTGCATACAAAGTACAGTCAAGGTTTAGTTTTGGTTCGGCACCAGACAGCAATGGATCATCATCATCATCATCATCAGTATGTGACAAAACTTTGAACACACTGAGTGTGAGACAGGCCAAAAACCAGATACACCAACTGCTTACATCGTCACTTTTCCCTGCAGGATATGAACATCCCATCCGTGCTCCACTGGCACTGAACAGTGTGGGTCAGCATTATGTTTGCCCAAAAACAAAATCATTAATTCAGAATATTTGCATATGTGCATAATTTATAGAATACTGGGGTGGAATTTCTATTTTGCCAGCACACTATGGCACAAGTGCTCATCCTGCAACCAAAAGTTGTAAAGCTTGTGAGTTCTCAAAGTTATAAGTGAACGCCACATAAGTACAACATCCAACGTTTAACACAGCACACATTTAGTGATATCGATACTCCATCTCCTCGACTACCCTGTGTGCCAGTCTAAAATAATCAATCATTTCCTTTGACATGAGTATTGAATGTTCTATACAGTACCAACACATTAAGTAACTCTAAGTATAGCTTATGTTTGCACACCAATCACAGTAGCAGCGAGATGTTAAAGAGGACAGACAAACTGTTCATCACTGTCTTCAGTTCAGTGTTGAGTTAAGCACAAATTATCCCAAAATCTGTGAGTCAGCACTCAGACTTAAGCTCTCAAGAGACACACATTACTCATAATCAACCCCCCTCCACTCCGCAGCTTTTTAAAGCTCTCACCCAATTTCATCTTATTGTTTTGGTCCATCAGCTTAAAGCTTTTAGCAGCACTGCTCCTCACACACGAGAGAAAACAGCCCGGTGGTTCACTATCGCTCAGCAAGAAAGTGTGGAGAGTGAATCTGTGAGCTAAAATGTTTGCTATAAAATCTTGACAAGTTTGAAGAGTCAAGGTTTGTTACTGTAAGTCTATGTTGAAGTCTGTATTCTGCCCTCTAGTGGACAGAAGACACTTAATGCAGCTTTTAAGTGAAGGGGAAAAAATGAATTGGAGCAGCTGACTGGCTGAAAATGATGGTTTGGTACCATCCATCCATGAATCCATCTATGTGTTGTTTAAAAGCTTTGGTTCATTTGTACTTGTGAAAGTGTGGGCCTGATCTCGTCAATATGAAAACCAAATTCAGACAAGCATGACTCCTACAGATAAATCTGATGGTTATTTCCATTAAGTTTAAATTCAAAAAACATCATCTCAGTCCAATCAATTTCTTCCCCTTGTGCACATCTCTGTCATGCAGTTAAAGGAACAGTGTGTAAGATTTAGGGGGGGGTTAGTGCCATCTAGTGGTGAGGATTGCAGATTGCGACCAGCTGAAACTTCTCCTTGTTACAATTCCTTCAGTGCTCATTGTTCAGGAGGTTTTTATCGGAAGCTGAATTATCCACAGAGGTCTCTTCCTCTCCAAAACAAACAGACCCGGTCATTTCAACCCGTGAAAACCCTGAATTAAGCAGTTTCACATTAAGACAATCAATGTTTTTTTTGGTGCTGCTCATTGCGGAGAGGCTGCTAACTACGGTGCCGACGTGTAAACACCAATGGCCCTATCTAGAGCCAGTGTTTGGTTTATCCACTCTGGGTTACTATAGAAACGTGGCAGTGCAACATGGCAATCTCCGTGGACGAGGACCCGCTCCCTGTGTAGATAAACGACTCATTCTAAAGTAACAAAAACACAAAAATTCTTATTTCAGGTGTTTATACAATAATGAAAACTTACTTATTATATTTTATTCCATTTCTGCCCATATACCCCTCTAAAGCCAACACACTGGGTATTCAAGTAAAGTGTCTTGTTCTCTGCAGTACTTCCTGAGGGGTTCCCACGCCTGACAAGATATATGATCACTCCTGGGGGTTCTGGGTCTTCCCCTGGGGTTTCCTCCCAGTACAACATACTTCAGAAACTGTCAGAACTAATGATTCATTCTCTTCCAAGAGTTGCCAGAACACAATATTTTATCTCACGATTTCTCTCTGATCTGGTGCCAAAGAAATAAAATTTAATGCAAACATAAAACAAAGACAAGCGAGCTAATTTATGAAGCGGTAACAATCACATTTGGCATTTTACTTCATCACTGACATTTGAGCTCAGTTATAATACTGTTTCTGCCAATCAGCTAATCAATCTGTTAATCAGTCCACAGAAGCCTCGTTTCAACTGAAGAAAACAAAATGTGGGTTTGATTACAGCTTGTGTCACGGCAACAGAGTGGACTGCACAGGACTAGAAACCATTTTCCTTAAAGGCTTATTCAAAGCTCAGTGCAAACACAGACTCAGTCTTCATGCAAACACACCCAGACAAATGTATGCACGTACACAACCATGCATCGACTCAAAGTAATCAAAATACAAAGAACACACACTCACAATACAATAAGCCCGTCCAAAAAAAGGCAACAGCACAGCTCGAGTTCTACAGAAAAGAAATGAAAGTTGAACATACTCGGCGCATCTGGAGAGGAGCTTCTCCTTGTTAAAGTGTGGGAGGAGAAATTCACGTCCACAAGTCAATTCAAGAAAAACTCAAAAGCTGCTGCTGCTTTGCAACTATTTCTTATTTATCTCTTCTAAAAGAAGACGTCTTGTTTGTGTGTGCCCTCCTGACTATAAGTGCAATGTTCCAGTGTAAATGAAGGGTGTGTGCACGGGCGTGTGTTCGTGCACGTCTGCAGGAAAACAAACTTTAAAAACAGATTTTGGCCGTGTATTTAAGCCAGTGTTTCAGAGTCGATCTCTGGAGTCCAGATGCCCACGCTGATGTATAATTTACACCTGGAGTGATTTGCATTGACTATAAAAACTGCAAGTACTCTGGCTGCGCTCTAATCCATCTCACATGGTGCTTTATCTGCAGGCTGTGACTGGTCGTGGGCGAGCTGGAGAGAAGGTGAACTGTAAATGATACGGCTGTGATCCTCCGATCATCGTATCAGCCAATACAACCACACACTGTACCTGCACCTTTGATCGAGGCACGCTGATTCCCTGTGTGTGTCTGTTCCATAAATATTACGTAACCATAATTATCAAAGCCCCTGAGTAACTGCAGAGTAAAATTAGCCAAGTACAAGTGAAATGTTCTAGCTACAAATCACATGAGTACATTTTAGGGTTGCTCTACCACTGGCAATTTGTCAAACACTGAATATCAAGCAATGAAATGTGAATGAAAAGTGCAGCTGTTTGTGATATTGTACAATCAAGGAAGAGATGAAAGACAGATTTGGAAGAAATCTGACAACAGAGTCATCAATAGACTGTACAATTATCTTATCAGATCTAAAATGTTGCAGCCAGAAAAACACTGAGCATTCTACGTACTCCTACCTCAAAAACATAAACATGCAAAAGTCCTAAAATCCTTACAGCCAGGGGCGTAGCACCAAATTCAGGGCCCTGTGCAAAAGCTGTCTCTGTGAGCCCCCCGCCCCTCCTCTATTGATCCATGTCTCTATCACGCACCTTTCTTTCTTTTCTTTTTGGGATCCCTGAGCTCCTTTTTTGGGGGAAGACATGTGAGTGTATGTTGGTGCTCCAGCAGCATAAGCAGTCACTCACTGAGCCGCGATACGATGCGAATCCTAGCGCAGGGGCAGGCTGAATTATTTGTGTCTTAGAGGGGTGAGAGGAACCTCAGAGAGCTTTCACTATTTTTTTACACAAAGTTCAGTCTTACAACCGGTTTAATCAGTCAATTGTAATTCAGTTATGCTACTAATTACCTAGAAAACCAAACCAAACAAAAAAACTAACTTTTCATTTCAGGCTTTTCGAGGGTGCCCCTCCCTTTAGGACCCTGGGTGCAGTCCCCTAACTATGACACCCCTGCTTACAGACTTTAAAAGCAATCTGCAATATGTTTTATTTGCATGACATAAGTCATTTGTGAAAGCAGGCGTCACCAGAGTCTCGTTTGACCCCCAAACAGTGGAAATCCCAGCTTAGGATAAAACTCAAGAGCCGAAAAGAGCAGATGGAAATTCAAATAAAAACCTCATTTGGAAAAATTAAGCTCAAAATAACTGCAGCATCCCTCACAGCAACATGACAGTAGGAGCAGAGAAAAACCACATAAACACATAAAGAGCACAGATGACTTAAATAAGAATGAAACACGTTAACAATCAAGCACAGTTAAATAAAACCACAGAAACACAATAACTCCCACAATGCAGCATTATTGCCCATTTTTCCATCAGTGACTGTTCACTTACAGGATCCAGCGGCTCTACAGCCTCCTGCTCCGCGCACACAACATGTGACAGCTGACAGTCGATCCACTCTGTGGATCCATAGCTCTCCTTATCGATAGATTAGTGCAGCCTCACACCCCGGAACCACATGTATGGAAAACTGTGCAGCCTATAATTTACATTTAAACAGATCGATAGGGGAACACGTGCAGGTCAAAAGAGCCACCCCGTGAAAACTAGAGGCTGAAATGTTTCGTTTACGCATGTTACTCTGACAGTTAACGCGCATTTTGGTGCGTTATGGGACGCAAGTGAACATACAAATACCATCACAAGTTGCACTGCCACCACAAGTTTCTATAACAATACCATACTGATTTAAAAAGCCACACATTTTTACAATAAACTCGCAGTTAAAGCACATTTGTTTTATGAATTTATATCTAACATGTGGATCTAATTCCATCCACATGCCTCCAAGGTGACTTCAAACTCACACGGGAGGACCACAAACTTCAGATTACAGCTGTAATATAAGAATTAAGATTGCTATTCTTCATTTGAGGAAGGTCACACGTCCTCCTGCACCTTATCTGCAGAGGTCAACCGCTCGCACTGGAGACAAACGAGCTGCAAACTGCGCACAGTGGGCTGATAATCTGCGAGAACAAAGCGGATTTCAACTCACCATTTCCTTGTGGAGACGCCGGGTCCTGAAAGCATGTCACGACACTAAATCCCCATGAGCCACAATCACATTGTTCTTCAGTCCGAGGCTCAACGCGAAACTAATTACTGGACCTTAAAAGAGAAAGTACAATAGTCCGAGGTCGCTGGTGACGCTCGGGGTAGAGAAGTGATAAGCGGATACAAGTGGGAATGTGGAGAAGTGTCCGTGCGCAAAGAGCGGCGAGGAGCGACTGGCGGTGCGCGCCTGGAGACACCGGGGAGAGACACCGTGCAGAGAGGGAGAGAGGGAGAGCCGGGGGGGAGGTGGAGAAACCTCGTGGAGAGAGTTCGTGGGGAGGTGAGGAGACCCCGCAGATTTTTGGAGAGCCGGCGCGCAGCCTGAGCGGAGTGAGCAGCGGAGATGTTGCGCTATGCCGCTCCGCCTGAACTCACAGCGGACATTAACCCGCTCCGGTGGAGTCCCTCCTCTTTAGCCCTGAAGTGAAGGAAGCATCCGTCCATCCCTCTACCCCTCTCTCTATCTCTCTCTTCTGTCATTGTCACTCTGCATTTGTCCAACATGATTCACGGCTCTGTCGAGTGAAAGGAGAGATTCTGTAGGTCAAAGGCGCGCAGAGGGATGTTCTGTGCCCCGTCTTCTTATCGCTGCTGCAGGGAACACAGAGAACACAAGACCTTTTCTTTCCTCACTTGAATCGATGTAACGAGCCTGCCCTCACTGTGACCCTTTAATGGAGAAGCCTAAGTTTGACCTTGACTGCAGATGATCTTTGTGGCTTTATTAATCTTTAGCTACTGGTCCTTTTCATTTGACCAAACATGTTGCTGTTATTATAGACCAGAGCAACTGTAATTAACTTCAGAGCAATTAGGCAAGCAACTAATAATGACTGCATGGTCAGAGGTCACAGGTCACCATAAGCAGGTGTCAGATATTTTCAATTATTTTTTTTAACAGGGCTTTAATCAAACACCACAATATTTGTCACCAAATACCTCAGTATCAATATTGCATCAATAATGTGTTGACTGTTGGTGCTTTCTAAATATTTAGACGATGAGATTTTTGATTAATAATCATTAGTAATGTGGGTTTTCTAACTTCTTCTAACTTTAACTTCTAACAGCCTCGTCCCAGACAAGAATTCACAACTTCATGTTGCTGAGTTATTAAAGAGCAGAGTAACTGTAATTAGCTTCAGAGCAATGAGGCAAACAATCAATAATTAGGATGTGACTGGTCAGAGGTCACAGGTCACCATAAGGGTGTCAGAGACGTGCAGCATGGTCAACACCAACGCCAGTACTGAATTTTTCAATTTTCTTTTCTTTTCTTTTATTTCATTTATTAATGTTAATAGCTAGGGCTTTGAGATATGGAGAAAATCAAATACCACTTTATTTTATTTTATTTTATTTATTTATTTATTTATTTTTTTACCAAATACCTCAATATCAATATTGCAACAATATTGTATGGTTCACAAAATATTTACTCAATATTTTCACATTTTTTGATAATGATCATCAGTTTTGTGGATACAGTGAGTAAAGGCAAATAATAGAACAGTCTGCTAAGTTCTGAAAACTGCATCACTTTACTGTAACACACTCACACACATCACATTAGCCACAACTGGAATGGAAGGTGGAATGGGCAATTTTAATTTGATTTTTAATTTCTATTTATGCACTTATTTTAGCTTATTCTATTTTATGTCTATTTTAATACCAATGTGATGTTGTTGTTATTGTTGATGATGAGGGGAAGTGTGGTAGTTGTCATTTATAAGCTGCTGGACAGTTGAATTTCCCTTCGAAGATGAATACAGTTCTATTCTATTCTGTTCTGTTCTATTGTAATGCAGCCTTGAAAAACAGGAAAAGACAACACTTGGGATAGTCCCCCATTCTTGAGAATTGAAACCAATCAGGTCCTACCAAAAAAACAACAACTTCAAAGTACAACTTACTAACACAATCATTTTGTTTCTGTGATATTTAAATGTATAAAATAAATATGATTCGAGAAATATTTCGTTCTGCTTTAATGTTTTAACTTCTTGCCCTGTGCCAGTAAACAGCCTCGTCCCAGGC
This sequence comes from Epinephelus moara, assembly GCF_006386435.1. Taxonomy (NCBI): domain Eukaryota; kingdom Metazoa; phylum Chordata; class Actinopteri; order Perciformes; family Serranidae; genus Epinephelus; species Epinephelus moara. The sequence continues at coordinate 40,768,866 of NC_065509.1, forward strand.
ATATTTTAGGATGACTCTGGGGCAGTTTGACAACCTGCTGTCTATCAACCGCTACCACCAGTTTCTCCTCCGTTGTTTACCAACTGTAAACTTGTTGTCATGACCACCCCAGAAGCCTGCCTCTCAAATCATCTGATTGGACAATGGGGAAAAAGCGGGATGATGTGGGGCTAGTCTGGGGCTGTTTAGTGGCCGTTTTGGTAAGCAACCGGAACCAGGGCGAGAGAGACAGGATCCGGAATTCGATGGATGCGCCTTTCCGTCAAAATAAAAGCGCCAAGCTAATAAGTTAACCTTTTTCTTTTATTGTATTTAATTGTATTACAAGTTATTGTCTATTTCAGTTGTCTGTTTTATTTAATAGGCACTTGATCCTAGTTTTGTTCATTATATCTGTAGTTTGTAAATGTATTTTTTCAATAAAGTTTGAGGCGGTGGGGGCGGAAGAGAGAGGAAAACTGCGTGATGCTCGTCATGTAGCATGCTCTATCAACCAAGTTTCTTGAAGAACCTCTTCTAAAACGGACTGTTGCACGTCCATGTTTAAATGATTAAAATGTATCGATCGTGGCGACAGTCTTCACTCTTCTTTCTTTTCCGATTCAACTTTCCAACGTGGAGAAACCGGAGACGGAAATCGATGGTGCGCCAGAATTTAAAGTTTTACTTTGGTGAACACTTTTACTTTGGTGAATTTGGTGAATTCCGGATCCGCTCTCTAGACCGGAACCAGAATCCAGACAAAATTCGAGTGAATGGAAACCAGGCTCTTCGCCATACATGAAGAGCCTGGTGACGCGAGGCTAATGTGGGGCACTTTTCATCTTTGAGTTGAAGTTTTTTCAACTTGACGAGTTCAGAGCACTCCGTGAAAAACGCCAGGTGCCTAAAGTGCAGAAACGCAAGGCGGGTAACAACGCAAACACAGTGAGCAAAAAGCTTTATTAATTAAAAACAATTACAAAAAGCCGCCTCCATCTGCTAAAATACTTTCTGGGGGATCGGGGCCTTATAGGATTGGATGTAGCTACTATTGACAGATACTCAGAATAATCGACAGACTTCACAGTCTGAAAAATGCTGAAAAGGTCTGATAACTCACAGTGACTGAGACAATGTTTCAGGAAAGACATGTTTTTGTTAGTTTTAGTATTACAAACCAAATTGTTTTGGGGTGGCAGCAGAAGTGTCCACAGCAACGATCTCTTAAAGGAATATTTCACTGTAAAAGACGAATCCAAAAACGGAGAAATTCCTGATGAACTGGAGTAAAATGGATCCGTCAGTGTAAGACGAGATGAGTAATTGATATAACAGTGGTGGGGGGATAAATATTCTTTTAACCTCAGTAAAACCTAAACTATGTTCTCGAGTAGATAGCACTAGTCAGAAAACAAATTTCTTTTTATGTTTTGGGCTTTTTTCTTTGGTAACTTGGTGAACTGTCCCTCTGACACCTTCAGGCAGAGTCCATTTTATGATTTATAGTCTCACATTTGGAGAGCTGTTGAGTTTAATTAGATTCTCACCCTCGTGAGCAGTGAACACCACTGTGTGTAGTATCCAATTATTTTATAACAAGACCAACTTTGGCCTCGTCAGACTTTAACTCTAACAAAACGCTTGGTGCAAAAAAGGAAGATCAATCAATACGTGTTACTTAAACTTCCACAGATTCCAATGTCTGTAAGTCAGCGGGTAGATAAAAGAACGTATTGTGAGCGGGATGTTTACACCCTGTCATCATTAGAAAAAGCTCTGGTGTTGAACTCCAGCATTCCCTCCACCATCTACCATCTCTGACTCGTATGTTCACTTCATCATCACATCTTTCTTTAAAACTGAACTGATCTGATCTCTATTTGTTTCTCTCCCTCTGTGAGTTTCTGTCTTCCTCTTTATACCATCAGACTCTCCCCTTCCAGGTATCTCTTATCCAGGCCAGTTGATAATCGATATGTCACCTTAGTTTGAGCTGTTACTCTAATTTTGCCTTTGGGCATTCAGTGCCATCTTTAATGCTTGAATGCAACAGCAAGACACATCATTTCAAGTTGTTTTAAGGTTCAGTCAGTGGTGTCTGAGACTGAAACTCAAAGAGGAGTGAAAAGACTGTCCTCCCCCAAAAAGATAGATAGATAGATAGATAGATAGATAGATAGATAGATAGATAGATAGATAGAGCTCAGCCTGAGTCTTTTTCCCTCTTGATGTTCCAATAAAATGAAAATCAAACATCCATCCATCCATTTTCATCCGCTTATCTGGGGCCAGGTCGCGGGGGCAGCAGGCTGAGCAAAGCACCCCAGACGTCCCTCTCCCCAGCAACACTTTCCAGCTCCTCCTGGGGGACCCCAAGGCGTTTCCAGGCCAGATGAGATATGTAATCCCTCCAGTGTGTTCTGGGTCTGCCCTGGAAGCGCCCAGGATGCATCCTAGTCAGATGCTTGAACCACCTCAACTGACCCCTTTCGACACGAAGGAGCAGCAGCTCTACTCCGAGCTCCCTCCGGATGTCCGAGCTCCTCTCCCTATCTCTAAGGCTGAGTCCAGCCACTCCACAGAGGAAACTCATTTCCGCCGCTTGTATCCGCGATCTCATTCTATCGGTCACTACCCAGAGCTCATGACCATAGGTGAGGGTTGCGACGTAGATGGACCAGTAAAAAGAAAGCTTCACTGCAGAAGCCGCACCAACCCGCCGATCCATCTACCCTCACTCATGAGCAAGACCCCGAGATACTTGAACTCCCTCGTTTGAGGCAGTAACTCTCCCCCAACCCGGAGAGGGCAATCCACCGGTTTCCGACAGAGACCCATGGCCTCAGACTTGGAGGTGCTGACTCTCATCTCAACTGCTTCACACTCGGCTGCAAAACGCCCCAGTTCATGCTGGAGGTCACGGTGTGATGGAGCCAACAGAACCACATCATCTGCGAAAGGCAGAGATGCAATTCTGAGGTCCCCAAACCGGACCCCCCCCCCCGGCTGCGCCTCCAGATCCTGTCCATGAAAATCACAAACAGGATTGATGACAAGGGACAACCTTGGCAGACGCCAACACCCACTGAGAATGTGTTCGACTTTACACCAAGTATGCGGACACAGCTCTCACTTTGGTCACACAGGGACCAGATGGCTCATAGCAGCGAGCCTGGCAACCTGTACTCCTGCAGTACCCCTGACAACACCCCGAGGGACGCGGTCGTAAGCCTTCTCCAAGTCCACAAAGCACATGTAGACTGGATGGGCAAACTCTCACGACCCCTCCAGCAGCCTCGCAAGAGTAAAGAGCTGGTCCGCTGTTCCACGGCCAAGACGGAATCCGCATTACTCCTCCTGAATCTGAGGTTCGACAATTGGTCGGAGCCTCCTTTCCAGCACCCTGGAGTAAACTTTACCCGGGAGGCTGAGCAGTGTGATACTCTGATAGTTGGAGCACACCCTCCGGTCCCCTTTATGAAGATCAAACATGTTTAATATTATTGTAAGTTTTTAGTCTTGGCTCATACAAATTACAAAAAAAGGAGGAGAAACTGGCAGAGTTGTTAAGTCAGCAAGTCAGTGTTTAATTAAGCATGTATTTCATCCAACAACCAGCACTTAGTTTAGTGAGAAATCTTTTTTTTTCTTTATACAAACATAGTTTCTGAATAGATAATACTGATGCCAAATTGACAAGAATACTGTCGACATATGACGCATTTTATCTTGTGTTTCTGGAGCTATTTGTTTTTGTGGACATGTAAGGAATTGTTAATATGTCATGTTTCTTGAATAGAAAAATAAACAGTTTTCCACCAGGAGCAGGATGGGAAATTATCTCAAAAGAAACCTAGTTGTAGTCTTGCAAACTGTGACCCTGCAACATCTCCAGTGTTTGCTAATCTTAAATTGCGTGACTAAAAACTCATGTTGCTTTTAGATGTGAGAGGGTGGCAGACTTTTGAAAAGACTTTTTTCCTAATGTATGGTAGGCATTATATGAAAAACAATCAGTGTTTTCAAAGATATTGTGTTTGACAAATTAATTCCACCTTTAGGCCAAACTGTAATTTTAAGAGTAACAAAACAAATCAATGACACAATACAGTCCCTCAAGTTTTGTAAAAAATTCAATCAGTGTTGTCCGATGCATGGCGGCTGGACAGATGGCCCAAGGCCGATCTATTGTCCTGCCCACGATTTATTCATCAGAGACACAAAACACTGAGGAGAGCTAGCAACACAACAGTGAAGAGGCAAGCCTCCTCTCACTGTGAGTCACAGTCGGGTCTATTTGCCAAACACTGTATGTCCACACGGAGGGAATTTGAGGTGGCATTTGCTCTTGGCATAAACACATATGCATAAGGAAATGAATTAAATATGGACTGTAAGGTAAAACTAAAGAGAAGACACAAGCTGCAACTACATAAATACAGAAAGTGGAAAAACTCATACAGATGATATGGACCATGCAGTACCTTGTGTAAAGGTCTGTCTCTGTATCTCCGTCTGTCTCCCTCTTCTGCAGAGCATTTCTATGTAACTCATCCTAATCATCCTAATCAGCCATTAACAAGCTTCTCAAAAGCATCAAAAACCAATCCACGATTCTGCTTTAGTGAGCTAATTTGATAATTCAGTCAAGAGGAGACTTCATGAAAGCAGACCGACTCCTGCGTAAGTTAATTTGAGCTCCGGTAAGGAGAATTACTTTTACTGGTTGCGTTTCTAAGAATAGCTTTATAGACTTGGTTTACTGGTATTCCTGTGCTGTTTTTGAATGTCATTTTGTCATTTAACCCCTTTCGAATCAGATTTTATGTCCAGATAATTTCAATTGCTTAGCTAGCTAACCACAATATCTTGTTAACAATCACTGTCCTTTTGTTACCAAGCTTTAGACCTCCATGATGGTGCCAACTGTGGTTTTTAGGAGCGATGTGGCGCAGCTCTCTGCTCTTGTTTAAAACTTTTATAGACAACCAGTACAGTATTTTAAAAACACTGGTGCATGCATTATGTCCAAACTGATACCTGATCTTAAATTAAAACCTTTTAATCTTTTTATCAACATAAAATTCGACTCCAACAGCTCAAGTGTGATGTCAGTATTACAGTACTTTGTAAACTATGCCTTATCGGTTATTATTTCAAAAACAAACAAACACACAAAAATTTCCTTAAAAAGACATACAACATTCATTGCCACGGATGGATCACTGAATGGGCCTATTAGAACCAGGCCCAGGGGCCAAAGTGTTTGGGTCCTCCCTGACCTTGCAAAATATGACTCAAATTAATACTGACCCGGAAGAGACACAAAATGATCACAAAGAGACTGCAGACACAAAAAACTACTTTAAAAGGACCAAAAAAGAAACCAAAGAGACACAAACCAACAACAAAGAGACACAAAACGACTACAAAGAGACACAAAACAGCAACAAACAAAATTTTCATAGTAACACAAAACCACAAAAAAAAAAGATGCAAAACATATACAGAGAGACACAAAACAACTACCAAGACACAAAAATTACCACAAAGTCTGTGTGTATTGCTCCTACGTAGAGGAGGTGTTGGGGCCTTTTGGATATGTGTGCCCAGGGGCCCATTAGACCGTCTCATTTTCCTCCTATGATCATTGCTGATAGCAGATGCCAGCTCAGTATTTAAAGTATTCACCAAGGAGTTCAGGATTACAGTCAAGTCTGAGTCATCAGCACACTTACTGCTCGTTCAATCACACAATAATTAGTTTTAATAATTTTAAATCTTTGATGGAGATGCTCCATCCCAGTGCACTGTGTGTCATGGTGAGCGTGCAATAAAGGTTGTGGTTGAAGGTGTACAGTTTTTGGAAGCCATAAAAGTCAATCCAGCGTCAAGCATATTAGAAATGAACAGTTGCACAAGCACACCAGCTGTATTTTTGTTTCATGGTTCTCCTCATGCTCAGAAACAATAGAAAAGACACACACATCCCAACGTCCAATGGAGTGGGTGCTGGACCAAAGAAACGTCCAGCAAAGTAAAAAAACAAGCTGCCAGCACAACTGCAACATAAATGTAATGAGTGATTCCTACCTTCAGTCTGGTCCTCAGGTCTGCTTCATCCTCTTCTTCCAGATTGGCAGAGTTGACACAACAATGGTGGATTGCTGCCTTCCTCTGTTTGGTTGATATCTGCTCTCATTCAGTCTGTAGTTATCCTCCAGTCCTCCATGTTGCATCACCAGTTCAAATTCTGTTTTCTCAGGTTCAGAAAGTTCTTCAAACAGCTGCTTGCTCACACACAATATGACTCCACACTCCAACATGGGGGAACGAGTTAGCTCTGATTCTTTATCTTGCACCAATGGAAGCCTAATTGTATTTGCGTGGAAGATTAACTAAGCGTTCTAGGTTGTTATGCTGAGCTGTTAGCAAGAAAACTGGTAGCCCTACTAGCTATGCCAGTGTGTTAGCTTGGACCATTTAATTACTAAAGTAGTAGCTAATCATGCTAAATGGACTGCTGAAGTGTTAGCTAGTTTTGTTTAAGTGTTAGCATGAAAGCTGCTAATTAGTCATTGGTTTGATGTTTAACAGCTTAAGTGTTAGCTAGCTATGCTAAAGTGTTAGCATAAACGGTGGTAGTCAGTTGTTGGTTTAAAGTTTAACAGTATAAGAGTTAGCTAGTTATGCTAAAGTGCTAGCATGAAAGCTGCTAATCAGTCATTGGTTCGAGGTTTAACAGTTTAAGTGTTAGCTAGCTATGCTAAAGTGTTAGCATAACAGGTGGTAATCAGTTGTTGGTTTGAGGTTTAACAGCTTAAGTATTAGCTAGTTATTTTACAATGTTAGCATGACAGCTGCTAATTAGTCATTGGTTTAAGGTTAAACAGCTTAAGCGTTAGCTAATTATGCTAAATTATTAGCATTAAAGCTGCTAATTAGTAGTTGGTTTGAGGTTTAACAGCTTAAGTGCTAGCTAGTTATGCTACAGTGTTAGCATGACGGATGCTAATTAGTCATTGGTTTGAGGTTTAACAGTTTAAGTGTTACCTAGTTATGCTAAATTATTAGCATGAAAGCTGCTAATTAGTCGTTGGTTTGAGGTTTAACAGCTTAAGTGTTAGCTAGTTATGCTAAATTATTAGCATGAAAGCTGCTAATTAGTCGTTGGTTTGAGGTTTAACAGCTTAAGTGTTAGCTAGTTATGCTATAGTGTTAGCATGACAGCTGCTAATTAGTCATTGGTTTAAGGTTAAACAGTTTAAGTGTTAGCTAGTTATGCTACAGTGTTAGCATGACAGCTGCTAATTAGTCATTAGTTTAAGTGTTAGCTAGTTATGCTACAGTGTTAGCATGACAGCTGCTAATTAGTCGTTGGTTTGATGTTTAACAGCTTAAGTGCTAGCCAGTTATGCTAAAGTATTAGCATGAAAGCTGCTAATTAGTCATTGGTTCGAGGTTTAACAGTATAAGTGTTAGCTAGCTATGCTAAAGTGTTAGTTTAACAGCTTAAGTGTTAGCTAGTTATGCTACAGTGTTTGCATGGAACATTAACTCTGTCTCTCTGCCCCTCCAACCACTTCCTCAAACCTGTTCATTGCTGTTCTCTTTCTGTCCACCAGATGCCCTCTGACCTTCTGGACTTTATTGATCCCAGTCACCTCACTCCTACATCCAGCCACTCCCCTCTGCCCTGCCCACCTTTCCCTCCAGATCCATGGTGCCTCTCAAAGTAAAAGATCCTTCCTTGGTAGGACGAGTCCCTCCAACAGAGGCAAGGCAAGAGTCCTTCCTATCATTAAGTGAACACATATTGGAACAGGCTAATGAGTGTCCCCAGGTGTGCGTCATTAACCCTCAACAGACTGAGGAGGTTTCAGGGTACTGTTATAATTTTGGCACTATTATATTTCTGATAGTAAAATTAGAGAGGGTATACATTTCTCTGTCATTGTTATTTAATATTTATGCCCTTTTTGACATTCTGACAGTCAAGCCAACTGGATGTAGTAGAACATCCTGGTATTGTTGGCATATTGTTTTGGGTCCTGCAGGAGTTGAAATTTGTTCATTAAACATTTAAATTAATTTCATTTTAAACAGTGAAGAAAGGGAAGATTTCTGTGAATGTGTTGGATGTGAGCCTTATGGAGGGCTCACTGGCCTGTAAACTAACCTCCCATAGATAAATAGCATCATATAGAATCCTAACTACCCAAATAAGAGGTGCATTAGAAGTTGGAATAGAAGTATAGAGTGTGACCAAACTTTCATCTCTCCTGATATCCCCAAATGGTTCTGGGCTGGCTGGATCTCTGTGGCCTGCTGTAATAGCTTCCTGTGATGAGCTTTCACCATTTTCCTTCTGTCCTCTCATTTCACAAAATGATGATATGTAAGCCTGTTTTTCTCTAACCCAATTTCATCTCAGCTCATTGTTCATACCTCTCAGGTAGTTGTCACTGCAGCCTGTGTGGACCTTTATCAAGACAAGCTCAGTCACAGGACACTTTTTGCAATCTTTATGTAGTTTTTATGGAATGAATAAGACAAAACACCATGAAATAGCTATTTGTCACACATTTTGGACAAATAATAATTTAAAGCTTCTCATATCTGTTTTGTTTTCAAGACAATTTCATCCAGCTCTGCATCCATAAAAAGTTTCAGCTTAGGAAGACTAAACTTTTGGTATCTCTTGGGCAGTAATGACTTTTGTTATCGCAGTTCAAAGGAATATTGCATAATGTATTCTCATATCTGTAGTGCAAAGTTTTAATTCTGTTGACAGTCAGGATGATTTAACTACAGTAGTCTGTACACGAGTAAACTGACCTTCAGTGTTAAAAAAAACACTTAAAGTGCATTTATAGCACTTAACAAAGACACTTTGGGTTCCTTTTAATCCTCGTTTTAAAGTGCATTTAAAGCACAGGAGTTCATGAGGCTAATACAGGAGCACAATGCAGCTACAGAAGTACAGAGACTCATCACACATCCACAGCATGTTCAGTGTGAAACGACAGCAGAGTATATTTATCACTGCATCCGGGGCAGTTTAACAGTTTCATGTTTACTCCTGAATCGATATTTTCGAGATATTTAAGGCTGTAAGAAAGAGCAAACGCTCTCACAAACATGACCTCACCGCTCATTTATTTTTAGTCATCAGTTCAGATTCAAGAGACCCTTCTCACTACAAACATGCTCTCATAGAAGCCAAACAAAAATGAAGTTACAGAGTGCAAACATTGAGGGAAAGTGTTTGCTTCTCTTTGTGGATTTGCACCTTCAGTGGAACAAATCTGCCAGTGCCATTAAATAGAACACACAAGTATGCATGGTACCTTTTTATTTCACTTACTTGGCACAGTCTAACCTCTTTGCTGTAAAATACAGGTATGAAACAAACTGCATTGCAAATAAAAGTGGAGTCTGGAGGGCAGTGGGATCGGACAGGAGGTGGTTAAGATTTCAGGACTTTTTTTTTTACTTTAGTTTAGTTAGACCAGTCAGAGGAGGTGGGACACGAACTTAGTTGGAGCTATAGTTACTCCAGGGCCTGGTCTCATTTAAAATTGTTTATTATAGGCAACTAAAAATTAATTGAACTTCGCAGTGACAATGTTACAACACTAATACTTTTTACAGCAGACACAACACATCCTCACTGCGACCTCGTCACATATCAAAGTTTCATCATGGACTTTCCACGTCAACATACAGTGTCCAAGGTACCCTGGGTGTGTTGGTTGTTGATGTTCTGGAACGCCGTGTCAACTTCAGCTTGTTACACACATTGTCTGTTTTCAAAATACACTTATGTTTTCACAGAAACTGTACAGTTTGCATACAGTCTCTTTCAAAATAAAAGCACTACGTCAGTACAACACTGATGCACCAATGTTTTTTTCCTTCAACAACAAACGCACATGGTTGCAACAGGGTTTGGTTTTACAATCACAGGGAAAGTAAACACCGGCCTCCTGGGTAAAAGTTGGTGATTGTTAGACCCATCCACCACATCTCCCACCCACCCTACTCGGACTTTTGCCCCTTACCGACACTGCCGGGCACCATTACAATACCTAATGGCGACATGCTGCGTATCATGCCGACATGAAAGGACAGCTTTTTTTGTTTGTGTCTGACGGCGGAAGTCACTGACCAAGCACCGGTATTCAACGACTTCAGAGTGAGTGAATGTTAATTGTCAAAGCAGCAAAGTTACAGGTGTTACTAATAATATTAGGGATGCTTGAGCCGTATGCACGACACCAGGATGCTGGGAATGGTTCACCTACATGTAAGGCCATCGTTAACGTTATTAATTCTAAATGTTTATCCCAATTAGACACACAAGTCTGTGCTTTGAAAATTTGGATTCACTGCATTGACAAAATGGATAAGAGATCAGAGGCCAAAATACAGAACATAAAATATATATTTTCAATATATTCACTATTGTTACCAGTGGTCATGCTGCTTTGAAGCCAATTAAAGGAAAACTCCACTGTTCTGACTTTAAATATGGATTTGAAAAGTACCTTATTACTTTATGAAGGTTGACAAGTTGTTGTCATGTAAAAGTAACAAAGTATATTTTTTGAACCACTCCTAATTTTGTCAGATATTTTATTGCTATATTTTCTTTCATATTTTGCTAATACTTTACTTTTTTTGTCAGATACTTTTTTGTCAGTTAATTCAGTGTTTAACAGATATTCTAATTCCAATATTCGTTGTTGTTTTTTTTTTTAATTGTTTATCGCAAATTATAATTTGTATGTCACAAACACTTAGACTAAGAGAGCGGGCAGTTTGGTGGCCTCAGCTGCTGCATGTGAAGCTGACTCGTGATCAGAGTTAGAACTTGGATATCAGGAGCTTTGGTACTCTTACCTTGGTAAATCTTAGGCCAAGGAAGAGCCCATTTAATTCCAGAGTGGATTTGAATGACGGGGCGAATACCGAAATATGAATGTGTTTACAAACATCCTTAGTCCACCTTTATCATTGTGAGATTGGGCATTTGGCCTTGGTGGAGGTCTGCGCTCTCTGAGTGCTCTTCTAGTTCATAATGAGGCAGAGCCTGAGACAGACAGCCTCCACCATCACTACATTAGTTTAGCCTGTGCGCTAACATAAAGGTCAATAAGGAAAATGTCAGTGTAATGGAGTGAGCGGTATCCTAACACTGATTTCAGGTTTGACATGAGAGTAATGATAAATTCAAAGATATCAATACCTGACCTTCTGAGCTATTTGAAATGTGGCCTATTGTACACTGTCATAGAAACAGTATATGTTGCTCACTGTGTTTAAAGGTGTGTTATTCCCCTGTGAAGTTTGGTGACAACATGATTTTAAATTATAATCACACGGTTAAATTATTGGCACAAAATGTTCACTTACTCTCATAATTACTTTATTTTTTACTTTATTTTCCTCCTGCTCCATCTGTCAGAGCTTCATGGGTTCAGCCACTTTGTCGTAATGCGCCTGCTGAAAACGAAATTCATATTTGTGACCTGGCTGTGACTTCCTTCAAAATAGACTTTTAGCTGCTGCAGACCATGAGAGAAGCTCCAGCTCTCTGTGATCCATTTCAGTGAAATAACTTCAAACACTGAAGCTTTCAAACTGGGTCACGTCTCATCCCCAACAGTTCAATCAGACGTGTGCATCATTTCAAACCAGCAGTGCTAAAACCTTTTAAGGCCTGTGATCCCTTGAAATGAATACATGTCTACTAATGACCCCCCGATCACAGGTGGGCCTAATGGGGAGTGAATGTTTCAACAAAAGCATTTTTTCCTTTCAGGCTGAGTCATTTGGTGACGAGATTTGAATTGGAAATTGAAAACTATTATTGGAAAAGAAAAAAGCAAAAGCTGAAAAAGGAGGGATTCCATGAATCACTTTGCAAACCTCTAAAATAATCTTTCAACTCCCGACTCCTGGGTGACGATAACCGATTCATACATCAGTACCCCAATCAAACCAAACTAAGATTCTACAGCCATGTTAGGGGCTCTGTGAAGCTGTACTTTGACACCTCAGTACTTTAAGTCAGTGTAAACAGTAATAACAGTAATAAAAGTTATGGGGTGCCGTTTGTAAAGTGGCTCAAGCTGAAAATAACATCAACATTTTGCCACATTTAGCTTCAAACNACCTAAAATAACAAGAAACATGTTTGGAGAAATTTTATTTGATGTGTACTTTGAGTTGTTGGTGTCCCTTCGGAGGGACTAACAACCTAAGCTAAGCTAACAACCGTTAGCTCTTAGCCCCGTTGGCGGTGTCTGTAATGACTCATTAACTCTAACAGTTCATTCACATCGGGCGCGTGTAACGCGCCGCGTGTAACGCGTGAGTTTGGACGCCGGACCATTTTGTTAATTCGCGTTATCGCGTCAGTCGCGCGAGTAGTGAGCCCGCNTGGCGGTGTCTGTAATGACTCATTAACTCTAACAGTTCGTTCACATCGGGCGCGAGTGAAGCGAATTACTCGCGCGTAACGCGCCGCATGTGAACGCGTGAGTTTGGACGCCGGACCATTTTGTTAATTCGCGTTATCGCGTCAGTCGCGCGAGTAGCGAGCCCGCCCATTTTCACTAGATAACAACATCTAATAAAATTTCAGTAAAAATATTACAGTTACCCCAAAACCAAACAACTTTTTACAATGTTACTTTTGTTATGACTCAACAACTGACTCGAAATACAACATCACATCAGCGGGCCCATTTTAGTAATCGTTGAGCTGCGCAGACAGGTCACAAAGCAGAAAGATAGTTTACTTACTTACTTATGCCTTACACCCCTTTTGGGGTATAGGCCGTCAACAAGGGATCTCCAGAGTACCCGATTGCTGGCTTTCTTTTCTATCTGTAACCAGGTGTATCCCATCTTCTTGGTGTCTGCCTGCAGATCCCTTCACCAGGTGTTTCTTGGCCAACCTCTCTTTCTCTTCCCCTGAGGATTCCACATCAGAGCCTGTCTGGTGATGTTTGACATTGGTATTCGAAGAGTGTGCCCTATCCATTTCCATCTTCTTTGTCCAATTTCATCTTTAGCTGGAATTTGCTGTGTCTTCGTCCAAAGATCTTCGTTGGTGATCTTGTCTGGCCAATGGATTTTCAAGATTCTTTTCAGGCACCTGTTTATGAAGCTTTGCACTTTGCTAGCTGTGTTATATGTTGTTCTCCAAGTCTCGGCTCCATACAACAGGAATGATTTTATGTTGGAGTTGAAGATTCTTATTTTTGTTAGTTGTTGTATCTCCTTTGAGCACCATATGTTCTTAAGTTGTAGGAAGGCTGCCCTTGCCTTACCTATTCTGGCTTTGACATCTGCAGTAGTTCCTCCTTCTTTGTCGATGATGCTGCCCAAGAAGGTGAAGGGCTTCTTCAAGAAAGCTAGTTTGGAGGATGGAAACTCTTACCTTAGCAGCTGGAATATTCCCATCACTTGATTCTGCTGGGTGGAAAGATGACAAGAACACTGTTTCTGCAGGTAGTCGTACTAAAACTCTTTCCACTGCAAAAAACACACCCTCAAGACTCCGGTCTGAAACACCTCCTACAACCAATAGCACAACAATGTGAAGCTCCAGGAATTACACCCCACCAAAGGTGAGCCCTCCTCGGCTGCTGACATCGGCTATAGCTCTACACTGGCTAAACAACCAAAACTGGATTTTACTCATGGACGTAACGAAGCTTGTGGATGGATATGTGGTGGATGAAATGCTGCTCCACTCGTGCCTCTCCTACTTTGTTGGCAGGGAGCAATAAGTAACGTTATGTTATTACTTTTGAAAAGAGTAACGAGTATGTTGGTGAAGATTCTCAATCAGCCAGGTCATGGTAATCTTAAGTGCTATATCTCAGGCTTCAGAACTCAAGAGGCCTCTTGGATGAGAGGTGAAACGTCTTCAAGAAACTCAAGCAAGTCCAGTTGCCTATGATACAGCACTTTAATGAGAACTATGCATATTTTTATTAGAGTAAAAAGCCCAACACTGCTTTAAGTGAAATGCTAAACTCAGCTCATAAACATGGGCACAGTGAAAACACTAACATGCTGATATTTAAAATCTCATTATCTTATAAACATCCATAATTCCTTTACTGAGAGTAATCATATCTTCCATTCAAGCTTTGGTTTTGTCCCACCTGGATTATTGCTCAGCAGTTTGGTCCAAAACCTCATTAGGAATTATAACTGGTCCAGAATAAAACAGCATGTGTTTCTTGTGGGTTGAAAACTAATGTCACAAAAATGAAGAAATGTCTCTCTTGGTTTGAAGTGAAAAACAGATGGCTTCATTAGGAATGTCATAATAACAAAGACATTTATTTTATTTTATTTTCACAAAAAAAGTCCTTTATTACAGATCAATGCAAGAATGGAATTCACGTCCTTCATCTTCTCCTTGGTCAAATACAAACCACTGATGCACAACAAGGTCTATGATGGAGCAACAGAGAGAAACAAAACAAGAAGCACACCCATCGCTGCACAATACAAGATATGCAAGGTCCCACGTAACATCACCCACCGGGTAACCAACCCAATGCAGGACTCTGGTCCAGGGTGGGAGGGGTCGGCCACCATCTTTCCTGGAGGTTTACAGGTCCTGAAGGGGCAGCACATTGCAGCCAATCACCTCCTCAGCAGAGTGAATAATAGCTGCAGTCTGCTCTTGTCCTCAGCAGTGGCAGCAGCGTACCAGATGGTGCTGGAGGAGGTGAGGATGGACTTGATGATCACAGTGTAGAAGTGCACCATCACTGTCTTTGGCAAGCTGAACTTCTTCAGCTGCTGCAGGAAGTAGCCTACAGCCTCTGCTATGCTTCAGTGAAGGAGCTGATGTTCCCACTTGATTGATATCCAGTGAAAGTTGTGTGTACATCCACTGCTAACAGAAATTACTATTAGCTAATTCATTATACTTTTAATAGTGCCAATATCTGAAATAGGGCTGGGTGCAAACAGAACAACACTGCCATCACAGTTTTGGCAGAGATCCTGAGCAACCACAGAAACACAGTATGTTCATGTCATTTCATTCACATGTTTTTTTCACAACTTTGCTTTCACTCCGGTGACCCTGACTAAGACGTTGGGAAACAGTCGCGTTTGTCTTTCCACTGAAATCACTGCGCGTCTGTGAGTCTTTCCAAGCAACAACACCATTTGTAATAATTTGAAGCCACGTCTGGGAATCTGAGTGAGACCAGCAGACGTTTTGTGGAGGCGGCGCGGTGCTGGCAGAGATAACGACTGTCAGACAGGACCGGCCAGCTTTGATTGTCACTGCACAGACCCATATCACTTTCTCTTTCAGGCTTCTCTCCAACTCCCCGCCTCTCTTTATCCCCTGTCTTAGTTTCTCTGTTGCTCTTTCTTCTCCTCTCGTGTTTTTGTTCTTGTTCTTTGCTCCATTTCTAATTATTCTCTGTGTGTGTTCTCTGTCTCTTTCCTCTTTTCTTTTCATTTTCAAAATGCTTTACTGGCATCTCTGCCCCCAGAGGCACAGATATACAGTTGTTGTGTGCAGCTACATGGAAGTCTATAGTCCCTATGAATTAAAAAAACATTTTCCCAGTTTAATCCCATGTCCACATGTGTGAATCAATCATTTATCTTTTGTTATATGCCAAATATATGTAAAAGAAATTAGCATCAGAGTATTTTACATCAAAATCCCTGCCTCTTCTCTGTCTGTATAAACAGGTGAAGCTGCTTCAAATGTTTGATGACTCATCCTTTACTCAGGGGTGTTTACAAAAGTTCATCCAATCAGTGAGGCTTTCGGAGACAAGCAGCCAAACTGATCATATAAAACCAAACTTTGCCATTTGTAGGTTGTAGTAGCTAACAGAGCAATATGTAGAGTAGGTGTGTAACAATACATGTATTCGTACTGAACCATTCGGTACAAGGCTTTCTGTTCGGTTACAAACCATGCGGGTGAAAAAAGTTTCTGCCCAGACTTTGACCCCCGCGGAATTCGCCGGTGGAACTACACAGCCGGGCCAATAAAATTGTTTGTTTATAGTGACGTTGCACAGACCCAGGAGAGTCCAAAATCCAGTCAGGCAGGACAGTATGGGAGAAAGGTTGATAAACCTCGTTTCACAGCACCCCGTCCTTTCTGATAACAGACAATATGAACAATGAATTAAAGGACAACGTCTGGCAGTCCATTGCCCAGCTTGGTGGCTGCGGTGAGAGTGGTAAGTGCTAAAGAAAGTTGATGTTGACGCTTATTAAACGTTAGCTTGCTAGCTCGCTGCTGCTGCTGCTACTCTCGTCCATGTTCACCCACACTCGTTCACACTGCGCGGATTTGGATCACAACAACGCGAAAGTCCGCACCGCGTCCGTACCGCACCTGTGTGTATGGTTTAAACACGGAAAACGCTGCGCGAATATTCTGCAAATCCGTCCCACATTTCCACATCGCAGCAGTGACAATGAACCTTTAGGAAGCTTTGGGAATATGGCCCTTGGTGTTGCCACTTCGGTTTTGCTGTTAATATGAGGGCGTAGCGGGAGAGAATGGTGGATAAAAACAAACCGAGGTTAAGAACAAGCCACCACACAGCGACGCAGTTTCTATGGCAGCCAAGCTAGCAGCACACACTCTCCAAACCAGGAAATTAGAGCTGCTGCTTGGCTATAGCCTTATGTTCAGCAGCTAACGTTAACACAAAGCACACACCCCACAGCCAGTGATGGTGGGGCCAGGTAGCTGATTTTGTTAGACGGACTGAAAGATCTGTTAGTGACAGCTGTTTAACTCGTGTTTATGACTGTGGCATTTAACAGTGATGTTTATTCAAGCATTTATTAGACTGAAAGAGCTCAGAGAGCTTGTGGGGCATAGCATACTCACTGCTAACACACAGTCAGTGAGACAAACACTGATACTCTGCGCTCTAATGTCAGTAGTAATGCGGTATTTGTATAGACCGTTTCAAACCAGACAACGTAAACATTCTAAATGGGTCCCTTTGTATTTCCTGTTTGAATGTATGTTAATGCAGAAGCTGACAGGAAGTAAACAGGGACCAAAGTTGTTGCCCTAGCAACAGAATAGCAATGAAACAGTCCATAGTAGGGAAGGGACTGTGTTAAGGATGGCTCCAGGGCATCGTCACACAGACTGTTGGGCCCACTAAATAAATCCTAAACACAAAAAACTAACTGTGTATAAAACACATATGTCACTGGTTTCCTGCTGTAAAGTGAGGAGCATTTTAACTTATGGTTACCATGGTTTCCAGTGCCAGTGGCTGGACTGTGGGCTCTGAGCCTGCTGCTGGTCAGCATCCATCTCTGCTCAGCATCTCTGACTCCAGAGGGACGCTAGCTTGGCCAGTTTACATCGTCCTTTCAGGGCCAAATCATCTTCTCATTTACTTGGCATTTTGGTAAAGCCCCGTCTGTGTCCCCTCAGAATAATGCTTTCACTTTTGTTTTTAGTTTTCTCTATCTCTGTTGCTTTTTCTCTCTGATATCAATATCAGTACTGCTGTGCTCTCTCCATATGGCTCTTTTTTCATTCCCATTGCAAGTGTAATGGCTGTGAAGTGTGTGCAACAGCATGTGACAGAATTTCTATTTGGGAGAAAAAGTTATTTTGTTTTGGGGAGAAATACTGATTTGACTTTGTTACTGCTCTATTTCCCTTTTCACAGTTTGTCATCTCTGTGATGATTCAGCTATTACAACAGCTCCTGGTGACGTTGCTGCATCGTCACAGCTCCGCTTTTAACTTGGTTATCAAATACTATGACCAATGAAATGATGCCCATAATGACTAAAGTTACTATTATATTAGTGTGAACATCCAAAACTAACCACTAACTGAAAACTCAAGTTGAACATATTACCTGTTAACAGCATTTTAAACAATTTGCATCAACTCAATCACCAGAAAAAATGTTGGCACTGTTAACACTGCAGCAGATACATTGAAACTTGACGTTCACGTACAAAGCGATACGTTAATTTATGTCTCAACAATGCTGTGGTTAATGTGGCTTAATACACAGTTTTGGGCAACAATCCTTGCAGGAAATGCAGTGATGTCTCTGTAAAAACAGCAACAGCTTTTTTGGCACTATTCTCCATAGAAAAACAGCAGGGGCCACGCCCACCCTCTGGATTCCCCTCAGGTTAACACCTTTAGCTCCATCAGCATTGTTGCCATTAGCCCCTTTTACACCGCCTGTTCAAGGCAGGAATATTCCGCCGTTATTCCGCCTCGCTGTTCTGTATAAAGCCCAGTTCAGACCAAAGATTCACAACAAGACAAAACTGTTTTAGAACGTTGCAGAGAAAAGCTTCAGCAGTGTGAACTGGCTGGTCTGAGCTCAACTCAAACCGGCTGATAGTGTGACCTGCAACTCAGCTGGTCAAAATGCTGGCGGCTGATTTTAGAGAATAAGGCACGCCACCTGTTTCAATAGCCAAACGGCTTGTAGTGTAGTCCACTGGTCAAGTCAAAATGGCTGCAGGCAGTGTGATCGCTTTCTGTGGCAAGTGCTCCGTCCCCGCCGAGCCCTCTGTTTCCATCCTCACGGTGTGCTGATGCTGGACAATGGGTCGCTGCTGCTGCTCGCTGTATATGCAGGTAGTAACAAGGTCTGTATAAACAGTACAAGAGATAGGACGGGATCATGGGCGACATGTGTGTGACATTTTGACGACATGCTATGTGAGCAACCCACCACAGGAGATTTATAAAGTAGCTGATAACAGTTAGCAGCTAACTCAAAGGAGCTTCTTACCCTCCAAGCAAAGGACGAGATCAGCCGTCATATAACAAGGGCGGTAAATGACCGTATTGCCATGTTAATGCTATTGTTACATGTCACACTAGAGGCTGACGCTCTTCTGTTACATGTCACCCTGTCACGCCTCTTTTGATTCTGTAATGTCTGTATGTGGTCTAAAATCACACACTGGAGTGGAATGATTGTTTGGTTCTGTGTAAAAATGCAAAGGCATTATAAAGATGGGACTTTGTTGCGGCCCTCTGATCACGATCTCCTTGTAAAAAGGACTACTGTTAGCACTGTTCACACTGTTAGCATTGTTATCTGATAGCCACCGGCCCAGCCATCTCCATGTTGAGAGCCATGTGCAGACAATCTCTTTGTCACAGATGAACTCTGAATATTGTATACGGCTCCTTTAATACATTTATAGCATTTTTATGATTACATTATATAAAGGTGAAAAGATGGAGTTGTACAGTCTCCAGGTTGCGGCACCATTATTACCCTTTTAGGAAAATGCTTCTCTTTATCAGCTGTCGGAGAACAGCAGTGTTGCTAGAAGCTTCTTTCCAGCTGCTGGTTAACTCGGTCAGTAATGAGCAGATTAAACCTGAGAGGTCATGAGTCATGCTAAAATTCTCACTTAGTGCCAAGCAAGAATGTTGTTGTGAAGAAAATCATCTGTGCTTCATGCTGACTGCAAAATGGAAACTGCAAGTTTTCTCCTTATGGGATATCCACTTTCTGCCTGAACATCATCAGTATGCATTAATACACACCTGTTCCTCTCCACAGCTAACATTATACTGTATGGTAACAATCTCCAGGATCAACGTCTTCATATGATGGTGAAAAGTGAAACCTTTCATTTTGATCACATTGTTTGTCTCAACCAGAGCACTGAGCTCAGCTCCAGTCTTCACCACAACAGTTTGTGTAATCGCATTAAGCAGACGCCTGCTGTTACTGTCTGCCAACTAAAAACCTGTTCGGCACAGTATGGCTCAAAGTACAGACAACTATCCTGCAGTCAACCACAGACCAACCACTGGTAGCTACCTTACCCAGTGTGGTTAATTAGGCATCCTGAGTGTCAGATGATAACGGATGCTCATTTATCTAACTTTCAATCATGTAGACATGTTAATCACCAGAAAACATGTGTATTGTATGACCTCAAATCTACATTAGGACACCACTAATTCATCATATTAATAACATGTCAGTCATATCTCAAGACTTCCTGCAGATGTTTCACATTTAAAGTCTGTCAGGACAGGGAGGAAATACAGTAGGCCGAAGCCTTTAAGTCTTCCAGAAGACTTTTAATGTAAAACATCTGTACTACTGGAAGCAGGGACTTTCACTGACAGCAGGTAAACAAAGACAAGAGGAGGTAAACAGCAAAGAGGAATGGACTGGACTTCAGTACTGAATGATGGTGTTTTCCATTTCAGCTTTCAGAATTTCCAAGTTCCCAGTCAGAAATTTCAACTGGAACACCCCCCAAAGTCAGATTTCCAACTTGGAAAGTCGGAGGAACCTCACCAACGTCAAGCTCAAAATCCAAGATGGCTGCTCTGCCCATCAATAGTAATGAAAGCTGTAGAAATATACTTGTTGTTAGCACTTCCGTCTTGTTTGTGTCTCATTAAATCAGTCATATACATACAGTAGTACTGTCCAACCTCTTTCTCTGGACATGTTGTAGTGGTGCTTGTATGGGCAAAGTACCGCTTAATAAGTTGTTATCCACTGGTGTTGCTATCAGTGGCTCACCTGGCTACATCTGGTATAATCTTGTTTTTTTGTCTTGTACTAGAATGTGGTTAATCTGGGTGAAACGTCATTCCTAGGTCCCACTTCTGACTTCCTTCGATGAAACTTCTGTCAAGTGCTTCTGTTAAAGATAGAAACAGGTGTCTGGTGGTAAATGTGGAGGACCAAATTAAGACAGGAGCAGATCAGGAATCAGAAATGCTTCCTACTGAAATGATACTTGAAATTTATTTGTGATTTGTCTCCAATATAAGCCTGGTTATCCTTGTAGTTGTTGTAATACACCCTGGACAGGTCGCCAGACTATCACAGGGCTGACACATAGAGACAGACAACCATTCACACTCACATTCACACCTACGGACAATTTAGAGTCACCAATTAACCTGCATGTCTTTGGACTGTGGGAGGAAGCTGGAGCACCTGGAGGAAACCCATGCTGACACGGGGAGAACATGCAAACTCTGCTTCCCCATTCTGGTTTCATCCTTATTCTCTTTTAGTGAATAAACAATAAAGCAAACACAATCCAATAGGGCTGATAAACAAACTTTGCCTCATACTTTCTGTCACTTTCTCTTCCTCTCTGACTTTCTGTCAGAGGCAGGAAGTGAAAAAGTTGTGTTGAAGTTTTGCGGCTGATAGTCTTACTCACTTGATTCCCAATTAATATCCGAAGGGTCGTTGAGTTTGCCATTGTTCCGCTTGAGCAAACTGAACGCAGCGTGCTGCGCAAAGCCAAGGTAATTAGCTAGAATGGGTACACACACACACACACAACTGTGTACTTCTATACTTGTGAAGACACTCACAGACATAATGCATTCCGTAATCCCTTACCTTAACGATAAAAAGTAAATGCACAACCCTAACCTGAACCTTAAAACCACGTCTGAACCCTCAAACAGGCCTCTAAAGGTTTGTCTGAAGGTGATGAGCTGCCAAACTGTCCTCACTTCCCAAAAATGTCCTGACTATCAAGGTCAAAAACTTAAATTGGCTCTTAGAAAGATCGATGTACAAGCACACACACACAGCCTTTCAAAACACACACATCTGCCCCCATACAGACACACACTTATTCAAACATCAGCATCACTTACCCAAATCTCCCCTCTGTACACACACACACACACACACACACACACAGCTCAGATACTCTCTGAGAGCAGGGTGTAATTACAATGCTGTCTGCATCACAGATCTATTAAAAGATGAGCTGCTCATCATTAAACTTTGTCTCTCTCTTCTGTAACTTCGGCCTGTAAGTAAACCTCCATTACCTGCAAACACACACACACACACACACACACACACACACACACACACACACACACACACACACACACACACACCTCAGATGGGTTTGTTCCCAAACTGTCTTTGTCTGAGTCTCTGTAATCTAGTTTCATTGTTTCAGTGTTTGTTTTGTCTGTCACTGTTAAATAATCTCTATTTTGTCTCACTTCACCTCAAAAATAGGCTAGTGTCTAAACTGTACTTTTACACAACTTCATGTTTACGCACAGTATTGTTTTCAAATTATATTAAGAAGTTCTCTCTCTGGTGTTTTCTGGTATTTTATCAAAGCCCAAATCTGTCCCTCATGTCAGGATTGGAAATTAATAACGCTATGATCCTGATATGGATAAACAGAAAGCTGCTTTCATTTACTCGTGGCCACTACAGAGCAAAAACATCCAGACAAGCTGAAACACAACCTCACCTTATGGTTGTCATGACACGACACGTTAGCAACAACATGTTTACTCCTACATCCAGCAGAAACAGCAACATTATCATTCCCTGTCATCCCTCCTCTGCTTCTTTAGGTGTCACCCCTAGGACCTCATTTTGGAAAAAAATATGTCCAGTAGTTAAAGATGAGACATGGATCTTTTTTTTAATCCTATTTGAACTGTCCCATGAATTGTTGTCAGTTGATTTTTCAGGTCAAGAAAGTCACAGTTTGTCAGACCCAACACACAGAGGCACTGTTTGCGATGGTATAGCAGGTGTTTCTGACCCTATGGGCAACAACCCAACTCAACAAATACTGCAGCTTCATCAGTGGACTTCAGCACCACACGCCAACGCACAGAGGCCACTGTTCACTGCATTATGATATGCACCAGGTGGCGGCAGTTTTTGACGCCGCTGGAAACTACTGTAGTATAAAAAGCGACAAAGTCCATATAGGGTGGGCGTGAGGGAGGTGAATGGGTCAAACAAACTCAGGACTTTCACCCAGGAGCGCACTGTTCACTTCCTGTGTGAAACCAAGTCAGTGGAGGTATTTGAACAAGAATGCAGTGTGCTAGTATGTGAAACAGAAAACACGAGTGACGTTCTTCAAATGGCATTATGCTAGTAACAGCAGTAAACCATGATACTTTCTGAACCTAACCAGGGACTTTTGTTGCCTGAACCTGAGGAAATAAACCTAAAAATGAAGCGTTTTACCGACGTTGTAAGTCTATTTTGAAAAATACACAATGCATGCAACAAGCATAAATTGACACGCTGCACCTGAATGTTCAAAACTGATGCAGGAAGGTACCTAGTGCGTCTTAAATGACGTGTAGGTCCTCTCACAAAGCAGCGGTATTTGATGAGTTGGTAATTCATAGCATAATTCAAATGGGATAAAAAATTATTTGTCTCTCCCCACTGACTATCGTACATACTTTTTTCTGAAATAAGACTGTATAGTGATCCATCGCAGAAGGAGTGTGTTCCTGCTCACGGCTAATTTTTTCTCTCTTTACGTACTAATACAGATACGTCATTTCAAACGTCGTAAATACACTGCCCTCATACTTCCATACTTTATGTTGACATAAATACAGTCAATAAATGGCACAGGAGGGCAGGGTCAAAAGTTTCACACAACAAGGTGAGGTGATGGTGGATTCATACATTCGTACATCCCGATATGTGGATGGAGAATTATTTTCACTATATTACAGACTCGTTCCGTTCTGCCATCATTTAAATTTCCTCGTTGTCTCCTGTGGTTGTATCTCAAACTACACTACACTGCCTCCACGATCGTCAGTGGTACTGCATCATTTCGTCCGTAAGCTCTCAGAAAAGGTGCACAAATATGGACGAAATGAACACAGAGTACGGACAAAGGACTCCTACCCTTTCCATCTTCGTATCTAACGGTGAGTCCTTAGATGTAAGTCCATTTGTTTGCTCTCCTGTATCTTTGGTTAAGTCTCCACCAGCCCTGAGAGTAAAATCTGACCCTTCATCTGCTCGATGTTTCACTTTCTTCACCACCTCCTGTCTAACTCTATGCTGTTTGGAGGTGGACAGGTGGTGTACAGTGGGTTTCATTATCTTTTTTTGCTTAACACAGCTGTACGCTGCTGCTTTAAATGAGATTAACGAGAGCAGAGACTGAAGCATAAGGTAAATGTCTCCTAAAGCCAAAGCAATGAGCTAAAAGAGGCTAATGCAGAGCTGCAGAGTCGGTGATAATTCCCATGCTCCTAATTCTCCAGACGTCGTCATTGCTTCCCTTTCCTGCGGTCTTGACAACAGTAAAGTTAACTTCACATTTGTCGTTCATTTGAAGAGTATTTGTGCAGAATTTATGTGTGACTGTGTTGTAAAAGTATTTTTCTACCAGTTTGTACCCTGCTCATGTGTGAGTCTACTCATCAATCTATCTTAGTATCTACAATGTGTGTGAGCACAAATTGAGTTTGCACGCATACCTCTGTGTGTATGTTTGTCTGCGTGTGTGTCTTCGCACTGAGCGCCTGGATGCCCGCTCATAAACATAATTAGCTCTTTAATCTGAGTCTCTGAGCAGAAACAAGAGGGATTTGAAAGAGCTCAGCGGTTCCCTGCTGGTGCTTGTTGCTGGGAGAGAACTGTCTCATGTTTCCCATTAGTCGATTCAGTAGCTGCTGGACATTAAGTTGTAGTAAATAGTACAAAGTGAGCCGGGAATGTATCTGACAGCTGTGTAATGATTAAAAAGAGAAAAGCTTTTTTTTTCACCAGGCTATGTGTGTTTCATTAGATTTCATGTGAGCCAGCTGGGAGCTCCTGGCTACGAAAATGAAAATGTTAACGTCAAACAAACAGCATGAAGGACTGAGATCTTCCAATCAGTGTTGTAAAATGACACAAGCTCATCAGGAAATCATGGCATGAATATTGTAATACTGCGAAAACATTTTAGGCTGAAGTATAAATGGAAAAGAACAGAAACATCCTCACTCAAATCAGCTGCATAAAAATGAAGTTTAAATAAGAGAAGGTTTGAAATAACCCAGGGATTATTGTTGTGCACTTTTATTGCTGTTTTATCATTTTGTCCTCTAATTGCTTTTCTATTTCTTATTATTGATAGATAATTCATGTAACAATGAAAATGAATATCTTGCTTCCATTCTGCTCACTGCTGGCTGTTTGTGGTTTTGCATTCAGTCTCCAATCAAAACTAAACTCTTCTGTTGTGATTACCAAGGTCTGTGGCTCTAAAGGTTACTGCACTCTGAATTCCGTTTACAAAGGCTGAGCATAATTGTGCTGTCACTGTTGTATCCACTGAGCTGTGTGTTCTCTCCTCGTGATGCTATCTCATATGATTGTTATGTTAAAGGAGTCATTATTATTTTGAGGTTTTTATATCAGTCTGTAACAGGTAAATGTTGGAGCTTTCTGAGAGGCCGGTACAGTCCAAGCCTCTAGGCATGGGATGCCGAAGCAAAAACAGGTCAGTAGCCAGCATCTGTCGGACGCATACACACAGCAAACAGTTTGATTGTGTGCAATGGTACCGTGAGGGAGTTGGCAGAAGGCGATGTCAGATGAGCAGGGAATCCAAAACTAGGAGTACTCACAGGAGAAGCTGACACACCTATGCGAAGCCGACAGTAGACAGGGAGGGTCATGTCAATGGTGATGACAAGTGGCGCACATACAAAGGCGGAATGTGCAGCCACACAACAAAACAGTCCACAGGCGGATGAACAGGTAACTCACTATGAAGAGCTGGTTGATGGCATCTCCAAACTGCCATGGGGGAACAGGCAAACAGAAACCAGGAAGGCAGAAGCAGAGCTCTTAGTTGGGGACAGAAGGCTGAATGGTTTATCAGGGAGCAGATGAAATGGGAGAGTCAGGGGCAGGTGGGATCGGCAGCGAGGAAGCAGCAATGATAGTCTGTGAAGCTGGAGTCTTTATAGTGGCAGGGAGCAATGATCCACAGGTGAGCGGAGTTAGCTTGACGAGATGGGTTTGGTGAACCGGAAGAAGAAGGAAATGTGTGGACAGGCGATAGGCTGGCTGGTAGGTGTGGTGGAAAGGCTGCGTGAGTGGAAAACTCACTGAGAAGATGGCATGTATGGCAGATCATAGGTGCACACTGTGACGGAATCTGTAGCTTTCATTTGTAGCATTTTACGCACTCAAATCCAAACATTCATGTTTTCAAAGTCAAATTGTGTTTTAACGTCAAAATCATATTCCCAAAGCCCTTCTAGAAACATTGACCAGACGAAGGTTCCTGTATGATGATGTCCCTACACAAAACAAAGTAGACCACCTAATGTACCTTTTAGTGACTGAGCCAAACCTTATTTGAGAACTGTGTTATCAATCTCTAACCCCTTGACCATCACAGAAGTTACAGCCCCTTTCTCACTGCACAAAAAAACCCACTAACATCTGCTAACATCTGGCTTTTGTATGTAATTGGATCAAATGCCTGCAGTTCAAATGCCTGCAGTTGTCACAGGTATTTATCAACTCTGGCTCTGATTGATGGAAACATGACACCTGGGTAAAGGCGCTACTTTTAGCCTTTTTACCTGTGAGATGCAGTGACGCGCCACCACAAACTACGACCCGTCTCTGCCCAAGCAGCTCTCAAACATTATTCCTAATGGTCATCACTCTGTCCTGTCTCAGAGATTGGTGGATATTGGAATGTCTTCAAAAGCTGTCAAATGGTTTGGAAACTATTTGAGTGGGAGAACACGAAATATTCAGGTTGATGGTGTATCCTCCAACTCCTCTATTATTCAAAACGGCGTCCCCCAGGGGTCCATATTAGGTCCCATTTTATTTACTATTTATATAAATATCTTGTGTCAAAATGTAACTGACGCTAAGTTTCATTTTTATGCGGATGACACCATTTTGTATAGTTCTGCTTCATCATTAGCAAGTGTCATAGAACATCTGCAATCTGCCTTTAATATTATTCAGAAAAATCTTTATAAATTGAGACTCATACTCAATTCTGACAAAACTTAAATGATGTGCTTTTCGAAGTCAAAAAATACAGATGATGATGTTTGTCAGATTGTTACGCTAAATGACAAAGTGATTGAACAAGTATCAGTCTACAAATATCTGGGATTTTTCTTAGAAGAATATTTGTCTTTTAAACATCACATTGAGTGTCTTACAAAAAAACTCAGGGTTAAGTTGGGTTTCTATTTCAGAAACAAATATTGTTTCTCCTTTAGTGCGAGAAAAAGACTTATACAAAAACATTTCTATCAATACTTGACTATGGTGACATTTTATACATGCATGCAAATTTATCTTCTCTGAAAATGCTGGATTCAGTGTAGCATGCAGCATTAAGATTTGTAACTGATTCTGGTTTTCGTACTCATCACTGCAGCTTGTTGGCCTTCTTTGCACAATCGTAGATTGGAACATTGGTACATTTTTCTTTATAAGGCCATATTGCGTGATTTGCCTTCTTATTTATGTTCTCTCTTGATTCCTAAAGTCACCAGGAGCTGTAATCTTTAGTCAGATGGACAAATTATGTATGTTGTTCCTTGAACACGAACTGTCTTTGGTGATAGTGCCTTTAAAGTATTACAGAGACATTTTAAAATGGATTACCTGCCAAGTACGGAACATTTTAAAAGTAGGATTAAGGACTACTTGAGTACTGAATGCACATGTCCTGTTACTGAGCGCTGCTGGTGATTATACTGTCTTGAAGTGAATTGCCAACTGTTTTGTAACTGTTTGTTTCACGTTGTCTGTTTTAACCTGTTGTGTTTTTAGTGGAACTATTATGCTGCTGTCTTGGCCAGGACTCCCTTGCAAAAGAGATTCTGAATCTCAGTGGGACTATTTCCTGGTAAAATAAAGGTTAAATTAAAAAAATGTTTTAAAAAAATTGAATGAGAGGCTGAATAAATACGAGATATATTAAAAGAAGTATGCACTGTAAAGATTTAACTGAATAAGAGCCCCTTTTCCAAGAACAGACACAAAATGAATGAGGCAGCGGTAGACTAGCAACTACTAAGTTCTGCAAGGCAAAATTACTGTTTTTGTTGAAGGAAGTCTGGTGACTTTGAAGAGAGCGATTTAACAGCTTCAGCTCCTCATCAGAAAGGTTAGGTAAAGCAGTGAAAATATTACACTGATTATGAGTAAGAACCTCATACAACCCTACTCCCATTTGAAAACCCTGCAAAGAACGCAGATGGACCCACCTCTTAATACAAAACCAGCAACTGGCCAGGGAGTTTGCTAGATTAATATTTGGTGCTTGTGGCTAAAACATAGTTTGAAATATGAATTGGTTTGGGAAATCTGTTGGTGGAAAGTAAATGAGAAACCTCATCTACTCTACATGCCCTCGAGCACAACACCAAACCAATAAACGCTCAAGTGGAGGAGATCAGCTCCCAGTGAACACATGGCTCTGGTTGTACTGGGCAGTTTGATCTGATAAACACAGAGCAGGGCATATCATGATCATTGAGCCAGACTCAAAAACTCAGTCAACAAGACCACAGGGTTACTCTGACAAAAAGACTGTGTCGATACTCACCAAAGTGTCCTTGAGCTCCTTTGTGTTGGAACAAAAAAATCTTCATTACACAGTGTCCCTGGAAACAAACCCTTAATTACACTGTGCAGCTTGAGTGCCCAACACAAAACATCTTGTGTTGAAGAGAGGACGGCAGAGTTCTCAGTTCAAGCCGCCACATTTCTGAAGCATGTTTACATATAATTACCTTTTCTCACAAGATGTGAAGAGATTAATCCTTTCACCCTGTTTGTTTACAGAAAATCTCCAAATGACCCAAACCGATCGTTCATGTTTGGCTCAGAGAACAGGTTTGATGGTGTAATCTGTGATTTCATCATTAACTAGAATTACTACCTTGTGGTTGTATGTCTCTGTGAACCAGTCAAGCTGCAATCACAGCTTACATCCATGTCTGTAAAAACATGGATGTTTCACACACATCTCCAACCAGGCAGCACAGATTATCTACACAATCAGCACAGTTTGAAGGTGCACATCTAAGATTAATGTTACCAATTCAGTATCTGACCAAATGTCTCAATCTACTGATCCAGCACAAATGGAGCACGAGATGGATCGGCGGTTTGGCGCGGCATCTGCAGTGAAGTCAGCGCTGTGCAAGACTGTTGATGGTGAAGAGAGGCCTGAGCTAGAAGGCGAAGCTTTCCATTTACTGGTCCACCTACGTCCTAACCCTCGCCTACGGTCATGAGCTCTGGATAGTGACCGAAAGCATTAGGTCGCAGAAACAAGTGGCCAAAATGAGTTTCCTCCGTGGGGTGGCTGGGCTCAGCCTCAGAGATAGGGTAAGGAGCTCGGACATCTGGAGGGAGCTCAGAGTAGAGCTGCTGCTCCTTCAGGTCAGTTGAGGTGATTCAGGCATCTGATCAGGATCCTCCTGGGCGCCTCCTGTTAGAGGCGTTCCGGGTACGTCCACTTGGAAGAAGGCCCCGGGGCAGACCTAGAACATGCTGGAGGGATTACATATCTCGTCTGGCCTGGGGATGCCTTGGGGTCCCCCAGGAGGAGGTGGAAAGCGTTGCTGGGAGAAGGACGTCTGGAATACTGCTCAGCCTGCTGCCCCCATGACCAGGCTTCAGATAAGCAGTTAAAGATGGATGGATGGACCAAATGTCTCCGCCTCTGTTCCTGAGTTATGACGTTGAGTAATGGCCAGAAAAGTGCTTTTGCAGAACGTTATGATGTCACAGTGAAGTAGACTTTTGACCTTTTGGATACAAAATGTCATCATTTCATTGTTTTATTTTATCATCAGACATTTGTGTGAAATCTTGTCATAATTAGTGAATGAATTCTTGAGTTGTGGCCAAAAACATGTTTCATGTGGTAACAGTGACCTTTGACCTCTACCCAAGAAATTCTAATCAGTTAATTGCTGAGTCCAAGTGGATGTTTGTGCCAAATTTGAAGAGATTTGCTCAAGGTGCTCTTGAGATATCACATTGACAAGAATGAGCCTGATGCAAGTTCACAGTGATCTTAACCTCTGAGTTTTGACAACCTAAATCTAATCAGTATGACTATGTCCAAGTGGACATTTGTGCCAAATCTTAAGAAATTCCCTCCATTTTAGACAAACTCACTCACCAGTATTAGATGCTTGTGTGTGTTTATGCTCCACTACATGACTTGGCACTAACATCAGCAGGTCTTGATGATAAATGATGTTCGTCTTTCCATCTTCAAACCCACCAAAAAACAAATCCCTATGATTATACAGATACTGTAGACATCACTGTGAGATATTCTGCATCATTTGCATCCTATTCATATGCAGATATATTTGCATGCTGAGAACGTTACAATGAGCACAGGAGCAGAAAATGTTTAAAATCACAGATCAACAACAAAATCAGCAATCACGAGCGAGGAAGTCAAAGGTATAATCATCAGTGTACAGAGGAGAACTGCTGGGAAAAATTCAAGCTTAACACTCATGAAAAATAAATGAAAGGTTTGTAAAACATAACAGATCAACCAGAATGAGAAAGTTGTTGATTATTTTCAGCTTCTAAAAGGTGTGAAGTGACTCCACTGCTCTGACTTTCATCTAGTGAAAGTTGCGGGGGCGGTGGCAGACATTGTAAACATTCAGGGCTCAACCTAAACTTAGAGGGGTCCGTGGGCATGCTTCCCTGGGGAGATGTTTTTTTTCTGGTGACAGCTGTAATATATACATGCACTTTTTTTCCTGAGCCATTTTAGAACAGAATATTTAAAAACTTGTACATCATTTGGGAACAACATGGTGTCAAGGAAGAATAACATTCTGTAGAGCATACATCCTATTTTTCATCAAACTATTCCACAACTTCATCATTCTGAAACCGTAACACAACAAATGAATGTTCACTCCTGCCATCTAAAAGGGGCAAAATTTGTCTGATGTTATGGAACGTGGGTAGGGTAGGAATTTGGTGTAAAATGCATTACTAATCTGGAAACCTATTTTGTGATACTATGCTGGGGTAGAGTTCACAGAACGAATGTTTAGCTGCTACATTTGAATCCATGCCATCATGATCTGGACTTCTCTATGTGCAAATGAAGGATCCCTGACAATGACAAGTAAACGTGGTCTTTAATACTCTGAATTGAATACTAGGCCAACAGAAGAACATTTAATCAATTGTATTTACATTTTTTTAAGGAATAGCATAGATTCGGGGCCTTTGAGGAAAACATTCAGGGTTACAGCACAAAGAGCAACCCCCCCTTTGCACCACCCCTGTCCATTTGTTCCCTTGAGTCCCAAACAAACTGTAAGCTTTAACCAATTGTTCCCTTGAGTCCCAAACAAACTGTAAGCTTTAACCAACATGTCAATGGATGCTTCTATGGCGCACTGCAGGCTTCTGATTCAAAATTCCAGCACCACAGAACCAGAAGTATTTTGGGAAGAGTTTGGTATTTCAATACAGACAGAGACAAGTTTGTATGCCCTATTAATTTTCTGTTCATTTCTATTTGAGTAGCCTATGACATCACATAAAGCAGGAGGTCAACTGTTGGGTGCATGCTGCTGCTTTTGTCAGCTGGTTGGCAGTGAAACACCATTAAAGCCACTGGAGACCAGCCATCTCATTTAGTCTTTTATTTTTAGTTCCAGGTGGGTTGAAATCACATAAAGCACAGCTTGTGGTAAATGCTGTTGTTAGGTTTATGTAGCAAGTTAAGTTTAATGACCTACGCAGCAAAGATCTATAGTAGAGCAGCTGGTGAAGTGGTGGTTGTTTCTGTTTAGCATTGCAGAATTTAAGTTTTAAGCTAAGCTAATGGAGCTAACGTCAGCTGTCAACTGTTGCCCAAAACAGTTGCACACTCTCACAACACGTCTACCACTTCATCTCTCCTCTTGAGTGACACCGAGACCCAAAAGTGGCTGATGATATGCCACTGGTGTTTCAGTGGCATAGGTCGATCCCTGGAGTGGTATGTCACGAGTGTTCTACTGGCACATACCATTGCCTAACAGCAGATGCATAGACTTTCAGCATATCATCAATGATAGATGTGTGTGAAACTCATTTTCTTTGGCATTTACTGTCATTTAAAACCATAGAACACATACGACAGAACGGATGAGAGAAAATGATTGCTTCCTGTCTTTACGGTGCTACGTTGCGCTACGTTGTCAATATAGACAGAAACAAAATCATCATTTGCAGCAGTACTTGTCACAAAACGTGCTCATACTACTTCACACTTGCAAGCTGCATTGACCAATAGGAAATGGTATGTGTCGGGAAAACACTTGTGGCATACCACTCCAGGGATCGACCTATGCCGCTGAATCACTAGTGGTATACCATCAGCCACTTTTCGATCTCTGCGCTGCTGTTCTTTAGTCACTGGGTCCTCATATGACAAAATCAGAACAAGGTGAGAGTAGGGGTGTCAATGCAATTTGACATGCCTCTTAATGCTTTTGGTGCATGTTCAGCCATTTAAAACAACAGGTGTACTTCAAAATAGGAAGTCACTGAATAGTGTAGCTCCCTACCATACAACCTTACAATCCTTGTTTTCATATTTTCCAGGCTTTACTTGTCTGATAACTGCTAATCTAACCCATGCTGAGGCCCAATTGCAATGATTGAAATATGACAGAACTTGCCGTCAGCTGTTCTGTTCAGCAGAACTTTTATTCTGTCCCTTTCTATCGTCGTGATTCAAAGTGGAGCTGGTGCAGTGAGAGCGACCAGCAGCAATCTGAATGTGTTTTGATGATTTATTCTGGCACTTTGTATAGAAACCAAAGAAATGACCCAAAAATGCTATGAAATTATACTTTTTTTTTTTTAAACGGCTGATGTTATTTTACACTTCATGTCCTGCCAGCTGGCTGATGAGCCAACACAATTTATTTTCCATGGCAATAAGCAGTCCTCTGTGTCTTTTTTTCTTCTGTACCTCTCTCCCATTTCCTGTCTTCCCCTCTCTCCGCTGTCCAATTTGTTACAATAACAGTGTAAATTAAAACCCAACAATGTGGAGACTGTTTTTTCCCCTTCTTCCTCTCTTGTTTCTGTTTTAATCCCTCCTTTATCCCTGTTTTTTCCTTCACACTGCCTCCTTTCCTCTTTGTCATTTTTTTAATCTGTTGAGACAAAAGAGAGGTGCTCCCTCTTTCTCTCTTTGTTTTTTCTTTCCCATTTTTATGCATTATTTGATTGTATTCCACTCATCTCACACACTGATGTGTTACACAGATTTAAACTCATATTTATGTTCATTTTGGTGGCAAATTTTAGAGTCCTGACGAATAATCTGCATGTACTGCACATGTTTGATATATCTTTCACACTTCTGGACCAAGGAAAAGAACATTCCTGCTGTGTCTTATTTATGATATTCTTTTAAAATACTCAGCATTATTACTGGTGTTTTTCTTCAATACAACATGCCTAGAAGTAGGGGAAATAGCCACATGTTCTTATCCCGAGAAAACACATATCGCCACTTTGTCAGGGGCCTCTCATGTCTACATATTACGCACTAGGTATCCTCGTGCGTCTGCTGTTGACGTTCCCGGACTCCACGACCAACGCTGGGACATCAACAAAAGCATGTGGTTAGGTTTAGAAAAAAAAACCCATCATGATTTGGCTCCACATTCATATGGAAGTGAACGCCGGGCTCCTGGGTGAAAGTCCAGGGTTTGTTGGACCCACCCCTCCCACTCACATTATAGGGACTTTCCAGCTGCTTATATGATGTAATTACCAGCAGCGTTTCAACCTGATGCTGTACAGAGGTATATTATACTGCTGTGACAGGTGCTGTCTGGCTGACCGGCAGCACATCATAACATCATGGAAAGTCATGTTCAGCCACATTACAAACTAACGTGACTTGGCGACTGTCTGAACAGCTCAGTTGGTTATCATGGGCACAGAAAGGAAGCGAGCAGCACCCCCATGTGCTTTGGGGTGCTTCTGCCTCTGATCTTCCACCTGGAGTATAGAAAGAAAGATAGAGTGAGATTATTTCACCCCTGCAGCTTGTTCAAAAATTGCAAACAGAGAAAGTAAAGTACCGAATATGAGGGTGCTTTCAGACCTAGAGTGGTCTCCTTTGGTCTGAATCAGGGACTCATGTTGTTCCAAAGTTGTATAATTGCCTAGAGTTGGTTCGTGTTCTCACGGCAGCATTTACAAGAGGACCAGATCAAATGCCTTGTGTGAGAAAGCTGCTCTTGATTGGTCAGAATTTCCATGTGGGAAAAATCCAGGAAGTAAAGCAAACGTTGAAGAAGAGTACACTTGCAAGATAAATGTGACACTTTCTAATGTCACAATGGAGGGACAACTACGCAGGTTGATTTTAGCGCTGCTCATCGTGGACTATATTGTTGTCATTGTTCATTTTAGTCAAACCATACAGTTTGAAAACGAGGTGCGGCTCCAACTAGAAAACAATGTTTTGATGCATTGGATGTGCTGAATGTGCATATTAAGGCAGTACAGGAGGAGGTGCACATTAATAATCCTCCAGGACTGTAACATGCTCATGTTTAACCCAAACAATGTGTCATGTGACTGCAGCTGGTTCACATCCAGGTCGGAACACCTTCTCACCACAAACCAACCACATCAGAGTTCGTTTGTGACCGAACTGAGACCTCTTCAAGAAGGTGCGCACGCGAGTGTGATTGCTGTGTTCACACCTGCCCAAAGGAACCGCACTTAGGGGGCAAACGAACTTGAGTTTGAATGAACCGAACCAAACAGGGCAAGTGTGAAAGCACCCTGATATTGGTGCCCAACCCTCAAACTGAGAACGTTGGAGCAGCAAAACATGAGTCGCCTTATGCTGTCACTTTGCCCTCCATTTCTATCATCGCCTCTGTTTCCATCACAGCTTGTTTTGTAGTTAGATGATCAAAAGACTAAAAAGCCTGCTGTCATCACCTTCCTCTGGATACATCACGCTGAACTATGGAGCTTTCAGATGCTGAAAACAAACTGACAAAGACTTTGTTTGAAGCCTCCTTGAGACCTTTTTCCTAAAACATTGAAAAAACAATTCAGCGCCAAGGCCAATTAAACATTCAGCAACATGTCGCCAGGCACACAAACTACCTCCTCTGACCTTTGCATTTAAGTGGTCGCCATTAAAGTTCACCAAAAGGACAACTGTTGTCTCCTTTTACCATGTTGGTGCAGACTTGTGTTATTTCTTTTCATTTCCTCACCAATTTTTTTCTTTACCTTTCTCCAGTGTAATTCCACCCACCCCTGACCACACCATTTCAAAGCATCTGCTGATTCGCCCATTACTCCCCCACCATTTCATCTTCTTTGCTTTTCCCAGTTACACAAATATTTTCATACTTAGGAGCAATCATTTTCTCTAAAGAGCAGGGGAAGGTATCAGAGTTTGACAAAAGCCAGAGTTTCACATTTGATTGAGTGTCGGTAAGAAGAGACTTCCACTCAGAGGCCTTTCCCGGCTCCGTTGCAGCAGCAGCTGAACTTGGTTTGACTTCCAAAAGTTCGCAAGATTTTCACAAAGTCTGATTGCTGCAGAAGTATTTTGGTGGAGAAATGTCTTAACAAACACCATCTGTGCCGTGTAGGTGGCAAGAGGCAGGAGAATGAATTGTTGCATTTATAATTTTCTCATTTTTCCACTCGGGGAGAAGATGATTGGGACGTCTGATGACTCAGATTTACATACTGTTGCTGTAAGACGCAGCGTGACGCCTCTCAGAATCCAGACTTTATTCACGGCACCTTTTCACACAGTCTGCTCCTCTGTCTTCATTATTTCACACTGTTTTAGCCTCAGTACTTTTCATTCTTTGTTTCAATTACTCTGAGTTTCACTGCTTTATACTGATTAATAAAAAACCTGCAAAAGCGGCATGTTTTGACTTCGTTGTTTGTGGATTTCTGTGGTTCACTCTTTAAATCTCTGAGTAAAGTTTATAAATGTTTATTTAAAACATTTGAACTCAGGCTGGAAGATGACACATTAATATTTCACTTAAAAACAATGGAAACCATCACGTTTACCTTGAGGGAAAAAAACTGCTAAATCTTTAAAAACAAGGATACCATTTGTGTTGTATTATATATACCATTGTATTTGTCTGCTGTGACTGAATTAAAAAATTTGAGTGACTCACCGTGGCCTCTGTGCGAAGTCCAGGTGATATGCAGCATTGTTACCAACTGGTCCCTGTTTCAGGACAAGAGCAAATGAACTACAGGTGTGACAATACCCTTACAGACACTCAATATAAACTCAATACCGTCTCTCTAAAGAAGGCCACGGAAAGCCTGTGGTTTAGGTAGGATATGTGTTAATATAAAGTGGATTGTCAAAAGTGGATGAAAGGAATGACGAGGCTCAGTGCAGAGTAAGAATACAATGACTGTCAGCATGGAAATGACAGTATTGTGAAGTCTCTGATCATTCCAGAGAAAAAGGAATATTTTTTTTTCATTTATTCTTCATTTAAATTTTTATCAGTTCTCTACTTTTCTTTGTGACACACTAACATGAATGGACAGTCTTCTGATGATGGGGGATTTAAATATTCATGCAAATAAAAAATCTGAAATCAAACACGCCTGACCTAGTTTTGATATGTGGTCTGTCTGTCTCAGACTCAGCTGTCTCACCACATCTACCTGTCCTTCAGATCACCAGTTCTTTACTTTTAGGGTGCTTTCCTTAGGGTGTCTCCTTTAGTCTGAATCAGGGACTCATGTTGTTCCAAAGTTGTATAATTGCCTAGAGTTGGTTCGTGTTCTCACGGCAGCATTTACAAGCGGACCAGATCAAATGCCTTGTGTGAGAAAGCTGCTCTTGATTGGTCAGAATTTCCATGCGGGAAAAATCCAGGAAGTAAAGCAAATGTTGAAGAAGAGTACACTTGCAAGATAAATGTGACACTTTCTAATGTCACAATGGAGGGACAACTACGCAGGTTGATTTTAGCGCTGCTCATCGTGGACTATATTGCTGTCATTGTTCATTTTAGTCAAACCATACAGTTTGAAAACGAGGCGCGGCTCCAACTAGACAACAATGTTTTGATGCATTGGATGTGCTGAATGTGCATATTAAGGCAGTACAGGAGGAGGTGCACATTAATAATCCTCCAGGACTGTAACATGCTCATGTTTAACCCAAACAATGTGTCATGTGACTGCAATTGCTTCACATCCAGGTCGGAACACCTTCTCACCACAAACCAACCGCACCAGAGTTCCTTTGTAACCGGACTGAGACCACCTCTTCAAGAAGGTCTCAGTCTGGTGGTTTGGTGCACACCTGAGTGTGATTGCTGTGTTCACACCTGCCCAAAGGAACCGCACTGAGGGGGCAAACTAACTTGAGTTTGATTGAACCAAACCAAACAGGGCAGGCCACTCTGAAACCTAAACTACCCTGTCGTACTGAACTACTATTCCCAAAATTGCTGAGAAAGTTGAGCCTGCAGATTTCACCATGGATCAGTCCTTCTGTCTTAACAAGCTCACTCAATTTTAATCTTACACTGCTGCTATCTCGGGATCTTGTTCACGAGTGAGGGTAGGATGGAGCGGGAGATTGACAGTCAGATTGGGGCGGCGTCAGCAGTGATGCAGGCGCTTAACCGGTCCGTCGTGGTGAAGAGGGAGTTGAGCCAGAAAGCGAAGCTCTCGATTTACCGGTCGATCTACGTTCCAACCCTCACCTATGGTCACAAGCTCTGGGTAGTGACCGAAAGAACGAGATCGCGAGTACAAGCGGCCAAAATGAGTTTCCTCCCCAGGATGGCTGGGGTCAGCCTTAGAGATAGGGTGAGGAGCTTGGACATCCGGGAGGGACTCGGAGTAGAGCCGCTGCTTTTGAGGTGGTTCGGGCATCTGGTAAGGATGCCTTCCGGATGCCTCCCTTGGGAGGTGTTTCGGGCATGTCCAACCGGGAGGAGACCTCGGGGCCGCCCCAGGACACGCTGGAGGGATTACATCACCCGGGTGGCCTGGGAACGCCTCAGGGTTCCCGCGGAAGAGCTGACGGAAGTGGCTGGGAGAGGACTGTCTGGGCTTCTTTGCTGAGGCTGCTGCCCCCGTGACCCGGACCCGGATAAGCGGAGGACGACGAGTACGAGTACGACTACTGCTGAATGCCTTTAATTTAGTCCCCCCTTCATCCACAAGGAAAACTAGACCCAAAACCATCCCCCACTACAATCACGACACTCGATCTCACAAACGGAGTAGCAGAAAACTTGAGCACAAATGAAGAACAACCGAACAAGAACTTTTCCGTCATACGTGGTCCAACAGCCTCCTTGAATCCAAATGTGTTGCCAGAATGGTCTATTTCTCTGGCAACCGCCCCCTACATGTAACACCTCCTTTACTATGTAGAATTCTTCACTACTAAAATTGCCTAAATCAGATAAACAATACTTTCCACTTTCTAAACTCCCACTGAAGACGAGGCAATTACAACTGAACGATTTTTCCTTGCTAACTCACCCACTTTGGGATAATATCCCTTGATACACTCTCTAGACTAGTACACTCCTCAAAGCCTACCACCTGTTTACTCGATCATGTTCCTGCTAAATTTATTCAGGACCCTTTTCCAATTCTCAGCCCACTATAACATCTAATAATAAACAGCTCTCTTCTGTCTGCGTGTCCACTCCCACTATCGTCCACAGATGGATGTTAACCTGCTGCTGTTTGACCACATTCAGACGTAAATCAGACTCATTCTGTCCCGCTGACTCTGCTGACGTGCCAAAGCAGTTTTGTGTCATTGTGTGTCTGAGCTGTAATAACCTCATGACCGATGACGCATAAACATGTTTAATTTATGATCCAATGAGCATTATCCTTATTCCCACATCTCATCCGTTTACAAACACCAATAAAATAATTGTGGAGAAAGAAACCTGTTGAGCTCCCAATAAACTGTCACCATCATTTCCTCTTTTGACCTCCTCTTTACCAGGTTGCTGCGTCACACTCAGTCATACTGTGAGTCTGTGTGGTGCAATTCAGGCACGGAGATAAACGTTTTCTGACAGCTTATTCCTTTTTGTCTTTGTTTTACATCTGGTATCAGATTCAAAGCAGGTTAAACCGATAAAAAACACGTTCACAGAAGGAAAACAGGTGAGAGGTATTTCTGAAAGGGAGTTTTATTTTAGTTGTAATAATTTATAAGATTTAAAGCATTGCAATATCTTCCTTCTAACCTGAGACACCCTGTCTCCGTCTCTGTCTCCATCTGATGGATCCAATTTGACCAGTCCTGACATTGCTTTGCCAAAATGTAATGTCTGTTATTTAACACTGTAAAATGTTGGAGACAATTTTCCAAACAAAACCTCCACTCAGGACAAACTTTCCCCTCCCTTCCTTTCTGGTAAAATGTATGGTATCAATTTGTGGACACATTTTTTGACCTTTTGGTGACACTAACTGAAAAATCAGAGGATCACCAGCGTCATGAGGGTTATCCTGTTGAGGCCATTTCCCTCCAGACCACACACTGACATTGCCATCCCTTTTCAAAAGTCCCACAGCTACAGACTAATAAAAGCTCTTTATTCTCCGGCTGCTCATAAAAACCATTTAGACGGACTGTATTATTGCACTGAATATGTAAAGCTGTCATCAGCTGTTCACAGAGAGGTCGGATACTTAAATGTGTCCTGTGGTGCTTTGTTATAGCCAAACAATGTTTACATGCTTATTAATACATTATGTGTATCCTTTATGCCACACAGTTGTGCTGATACATTTCCGTCCTCATAAAACATTTGTTGACAGTTTTGTAAAATATATTTGGAATCTGTTTTGTTAAATCCATTTTAACTATCAAGCAATCTTCCTTTTCTCTGCCGTTGTTTCCACATGCATGCGCCTGTTCTCATTCTGAAGCCATAAAATACCGCCACTGATGCTAAAAGCCACCTTTCACAGTGGTATGATACGTTTAGTTATGATTAGTTTGTCGTCTGCACCGCACCTGTTGCGGCAGTATTGTACACAGACAGGCAACGCTAGTTCAAAACAAAGTAGTCCATAGCCATTGGTAGCTTTGTCACCTTCTACCTATGCCAATCCTCAATGCCTATGTGCAGTTTCACATAGATTGACCACGTCAGTGAGTAGAAAAACGTGGGACAGACAGAATGACTGACTGACAGAATGACACACTGACAGTTTCCGTCATTATGT
>NC_065509.1:40809020-40862248 GCF_006386435.1 Epinephelus moara
TGATGAGCCACGCCCTCCGCAATATTCATTGCCTTATAGAAGCTCAGTTTTAGTAAGTTTTCCAACTTTTGCCAAGAGGGAACTTTAGATATTGGTCCCTAGATTATGTTCACCCAGTTTCATGCAGATCGCTCAAACTTCCTAGGAAGAGATCCATTTGAAGTGTTTTTCAAAAATTTCAAAATGGCGGAAAATCTATTTAAGCGGAAGTTATGAGTTCTTGAGACAAATTTGTTCCTCATGAGGAGAGGCATCTCTGTGCAAAGTTTCATGTCTCTATGACATACGGGGCATGAGATATGCCCATTCAAAGTTTGACATTTCAATGTCCTGACCATGACCCTCTACCACTGTGCCAAATTTCACATGGATTGACCAAGTCAGTGAGGAGAAAAACGTGGAACAGAGACACACACAGAGTTTTCGTCATTATATAGTAAGATAAGATGCAGACGGCACCTGTCATGGCAGTGTGATACGCCACAGAATGGCATCAGTTTGAAACACTGTTGGTAACAACGTAATATAAGGAGTGGAAGAGTTCTCACAGAGCAGGCGGGAGGGCGGGAGATGGGTCCAACAAACCCCAAACTTTCAGCCAGAGCCCGGTGATTTTCCTAAACCTAACCATATGCTTTGGTTGACATCCTAGCATTGGTTGCAACAACCCGGAACGTCAACAGCAGACGCAGGAGGATACCTAGCATAACATGTAGATGTGAAAGTCCACTGACAACACGACAATATGTGACGACTTAAGATGAGAACATGATGGTACATGTGATGCATACAAAACAGTGAGTCCATTGTAAACCTCACTGCCCCACAGCACCACCAGTGGTGAAAAAACGCCAGTAGCTCCTTCTTGATTTATGATTGCAGCTTAAAGGAGCTGTATAAGACATTCAGAAAATATCTATGATTCAGAGTCTGATTTGGGTTGCAGCTAACTATGCCAACATGAACAGTCCTAATGGCAAAAGTGCCGGCAGAGCTAACAGTTTTAACCTGGGGAGGAACCAGAGGGTGGGCACTACGCTTCCACATCAACGACGTAAAAACACATATGTAAATGCAAACTGTGGGAGCAGGCGGTAATGGTCAGAAACCCAGTGGGAGTGGGTAGGAGTGGGATTAATTAAACAGTCCCACACAGGACTCTGGCATGGTCCTGATTGCAGATGGCAGATCTACAGTTCTGTGGTCAGACGAACCAAGGACTGTGACAGATTTGTAGAGCTCCTTAATTAAGCTGTCAAAGAGGTCCAAACTAATGCACTGTTAAAAATGTTATTTACTATTTGCAGTCACATTGGTTTTAAGTCTTCAAAGAAAATGCTCAGGGGATCAGGGGACACAAATATGAGTCACTTCCACAACAGACTTTGGCAGAATTTACACCACAGTATAGAGTTCATGTCTGTTTTTGACGTCCACAGTGTATCAGGAGTGGCTGAAAGTAACTGAACACATTTACTCAAGCACTACTGCACTTTTACTTAAATCATAGTTTGAATGCAGGACTTTTAGTTGTAACAGAATATTTCTACATTGTGGTATTACTACTGTTACTGAAGTAAAAGATCTAAGTACTTCTTCCACCTCTGAGTATCAGAAAGGCTGCTACACACATGTTTAGAGACGATAAATGAAGGGAAAGGAGGAGAGCTACCGTTTATTTGCAATAATTCATGTGGCAAAAATAAGTTTTTCAAAAATCCTGCAGCTTCTCTCTGACTATGAAAATTTTTATTTATGTTGCGCCATATCTGAAGGAATAAATCAGCTCTGACACTCCGTCAACAGCAGTGTGAATGTTTACTGTTTTCCACCCAAACAACAAAACCCTGCATCCCACAGTGAGCCGCTCGGCTGCATAACGACAACATAAAATGTTTCTTTCTTCCATAACTTACCTCCCATCAGCACCAACAACAATCTGTCACAACTCACCCTGACTGGAAAAGCACAATGTGTCAAACGTGCGCTCACTAATTACACAGATTGATGCACAAACCTGCGCTGACAGATGTTTGATTATCCCTCAGATGCTTCTTTGAGCTCGTTCAAACTATAATGAAGATGAGGAGATGTGACCTCAGTGGCAGCATCTGTTTGCCTCTTTGAATGCATCGGTAAGAAAATGGTACCAAGGTGAATTATATTTTTCTTGGAGATGTCTCGCTTGATGGAGCTTTCTGTTGTTTTGTGTGTTTTTGACATTTATTGATGCCTCAGTCAGACCACACAGTCAGTGCTTCAGTTTAAAAGTGAAACTCCTTGATAATCATTTGTACAAATAAACAGCAAAGAGGTTTCAAGAAGTTAAGGGCTGATGGGTTTAAGATGCTTCTAAATTTAAGACAAGTATATATTTTTTAACACAATCAAGTCAGAGTGAAGAACAAAGACACATGAAGAAAATGTCAGTTAAGAAGGGAAGGAGACATTAGTTATGTTTCCATCCAAAAGTGATTCGAATCATTGAGAAATGTGCTTTAAAAGAAATACGAATCCTGTGTGTTTCCATTAAATGTACGGACTTTGGTGAAAACTATGAGCTCCCGCGAGTTTTCCACAGAACTGGAAACAAAACAAGTCTCACATTCTTCTTCCTCTACGTTTTCTGGTGGTTGGCAACCAGCTTGTAAATGCATTACCGCCTTCCCGCCCCGAAGTGTGGATATCACCATGGAGAGAGGTGCGCTACGTCAGACCTAATTCGAACATAACTGTTTCCATCCCCCGTTTTGCGAATCAACATTTTTTCGAATCAACCAAAACCCGGCTAAAGCGAGTGTATTTTAGTTTGTGCGAATCCGGGGATTTTAA
Source organism: Epinephelus moara (assembly GCF_006386435.1). Lineage (NCBI taxonomy): Eukaryota > Metazoa > Chordata > Actinopteri > Perciformes > Serranidae > Epinephelus > Epinephelus moara. The sequence goes on from NC_065509.1 coordinate 40,811,853, forward strand.
TTCGAATTTTGGCATTTTCATCATTATTTTCCGATTCAATACTTCTAGATGCGCATCTAAACAGGCTGATGGAAACAAGGCTATTGACATTTTTAAAAACTGCACTGACTGATTTGCTGCAATTGACCTATGGCTAAGCCACGCCCCCTCCACTCGGATAAAATATCAACATTCAGTGACCGGCGCTATGGCAGGTGTCACAGTACACGACATTTCGCAGGAGTTAACTGATGATTTTTGGGGACATAACGACCAGATGTCATTGAGAAGTAACCAAAAGGGCCTAAACTACGCATTGGAGGGATATATTCATCATTTTATTGTTGAGAAGGTCGATGAAAAGCTTAAATTACAAGCCAGAATTTACAGGTCACAGTGTACGCTTGTGAACCGCATCTCGTTGCCGTCGCCATCAAAGACAACAAGTTAAAGTGCCACTGAAGTTAAGGTTTTTGGCTCAGAATATGAGAAAAGGATAACGGCCTTTTTACCATCTTTACCAAGAGTGTCTCTCCGTTAGTTTGGTGCTACAGTATTTACACTGAATCATTCAGCATAACGTTTGCCAACCTTTGTTATCTCTGCCATTACAGATAAGTTAATGAAGCTAAGCTCCAGAAGTTAACGTTAGCTTAACTAGAGCCCTTTGGACAACAGCTAACAATGATGTACGATCACCAAAGTACAAAACTAGAACAAAATAGGCTAATGAACTCCCAGCAAACAAGGTGACATGATGAACAACGCAGCTAGGAGCTAACGTTAGGCTAACTTTAGCTAACGTTAGCTAGAGATGTTAAAGATAACTTTATATTTCTTTCCAGCAAAGTGACAATATGTTGCCTCAAACACAATGTTGACTTACCTTAGAACAGATGTAGACATCATTGTTAATCTTATTCACGTTGAGTTGATGTTGTGGTCTAACGTTACCACACAACTTTATCCAAAGGAGACACTTTTCTCGGTTGAGATGTGGTTTAAAGTGTAAAAAATACACCTGGTCGCCCAGCCTCTCAGGATACCTTGTGTCAGAGTTGCATGTACCCCATGCATACCGTTTGACCATTTTTAAACTTCAAATCTCAGAAAAAGCTCATAAAACTGAACAAAACTGACTTTCTGTAATGCATTTCAATGGACGTCCAGGCAGAGAATGTCAGAGTGTATTGGAATGGCTATATGCACTGTGATTGGCTCATCGTGTTTGAGTGCGAGGCTTAGCCATAGGTCAATTAGAGGCCAAAAAACACCAACAACTTGACAGATACACAGTTGTTAAAGCCAATATGTTAGCAAGCAGCTGCTTAATTATACATTCACCAGATTCAGAGTAACATTGTACATGTAGCTGATATGGTAATGTCAATAACCTTGCATCAGTGACATTTGGCAGAAGGCACTATGAATAGCTACCGCCTGGAGGACCCATAATGCATTAGTGTTTTTATTGTGACAGGGCAGTGAGGGTGAAGGTCTCCGTATGTGAATCTCTGTTCATGACTCTGTGTGTCTGTATACGATGTTTGTGGTGTGTAGCGATAACAACGTCCACGGATCGACCGGTGCTTCAGGGCATGTATGTATGATCTGTGACCCTGGCCTTCTGTTGCTCTTTATGTTGCCCCCGAGGCAGCCCGCTGTTAAGTGTTCCTATATGCTAACCTCCACATTCTTCTTATTATGTGCTTTTGAAAAGATTAAATGTACTGACAGGCTGGATTGCAGTAATGCTGCCATGTGGGTTTAGGAAAGATTCAACCCCTGCTGGTCCTCTGCCAGGAAAAAAGTCTCGATGTAAGCCACAAACATCAGCATGCTTGTAAAATGGTTGCTTTAATGTATCTTACTATATGATGACAAAAACTCTATCTATATGTCTGTGTGTCTGTTCCACGTCTGTGTGTCCATTCCTCTCCTCATGAGGAACAAATTTGCGTCAAGAACCCATAACTTCCGCTTATATAGATTTTCCACCATTTTGATTTTTTTGAAAAACACTTCAAATCGATCTCTTCCTAGGAAGTTTGAGCGATCTGCATGAAACTGGGTGAACATAACCTAGGGACCAATATCTAAAGTTCCCTCTTGGCAAAAGTTGGAAAAGTTGGAGAGCTTCTATAAGGCAATGAATATTGCGGAGGGCGTGGCTCATCACATAAAGGTGTATAACATCTCAAGGGTTTCACCCATCACCACGCAACTTTGTAGGCATATGACCACACATAATCTGAGGGGGTTGTTTCCTCCTTGGAAACAGTTAAAAAAAGATGCCGGCGCTGAGAAAAAGCCTCCTTGGAAACAGTTAAAAAAAGATGCCGGCGCTGAGAAAAAGCACTTTGTGGACACAAGCTCTTTGTCTGTCATTGCCATCCCACTAGGGTCAGCAGTAACTCAGTCCTCAGGTACTTGGCTTGGAAACTGGAGGGTTGCCAGCTCAAGTCCCCTCATGGTCCATGTATGGAGCGTGGACTGGTAGCTGGAGAGGCACAAGTTCACCTCCTGGGCACTGCCAAGGTGCCTCCGAGGTGCCATTACTCCCCCAACTGCTCAGGGCGCCTATCCAAAGCAGCCTCCTCACTCTGACATCTCTCCATTTAATGCATGTATACTGTAGGTCCTGTTTGTGCATGAGTGTGTATTTCTGGCCTGTTCCCCATGGTGATTAATTATGTAGGTCTTCTTCTTCTAGCATGGCTGAAGTTCAGACAAACTATAGAGTACTGTATGATGACCATGACTGAATGAATGACTAAATAAATTACAGACTTGTGACATCTCTTCCTACTTGGACACGATGTGACTGAGTGAACTTCACATTGTTTCAGTTTTTTCCACTAAAGATGTCATTATTTGCTCTGTGCATTAGCGAACAGGCTACGTGATGTGTCCCTGTTTGAGAAAACGCGCACCCACGTCTCTATTTTTGCAACCTTATTTTGTATCTTGTTTCACCTCTATCCACTTTCTTTGGTCAAGATCGACGCTGACATCCTGATGTCATGCACATTTCTGTTTCTGTCTTCCCTTCAATCAGTAGTCAGGATGGATGAAGACACGATGGTTGTTAAGCGACATTCCTTATTTGCACCCAAATCACAAGAATGAATCATTCTGGCTGAGGAAATCATTTAAACTCATTTGCAGAGGGAGAATTTACAACAGCGCCACTCATCTCTTTCTAATACTGTATCTGGACATTTATTCATGCTCCATGCCCAAGAGTTCATTTTCTTGCTGTGTTTTAGGAAGAGGTTTAAGATTGGCCTTGTCCACTGCAGAGCAACCGTAGAGTCCAATATTCACTCTCTTTTAGCTCTGGTTTGGTCTCCACTGACTCCCGAGAAAACTATCTGTCTCTTTTGATGCTAAATGCTTCACTGTCGTCTTCAGCTAGTCTCTGTCTGTCTGTGTGCCTCTGCTGCTGCTGCTGCTGCTGCTGCTGCTGATGATGATGTGGGTGATGAGAAGGCTGAGACCAAACCAAATGCGCTGTAAAACCAAAATCATAAACTAAAAGGGGCTATAAAGCTGAAGTCCTCTGTGGATGGAGTTGGATGTGGTCATGTCACAGGTGTTGGAGCTACAGACCTCACATACAGCTGTTCTCTTACTGTCCTGTTTTTGGATTAGCTCCCTCCATGATAGCTGCCTCTTGCGTTGGCATCTGCTGCGTCCTGCAGGTTTGCCCCCATTGCACTAGATCATGTTTCAAAAACAAAACATAACTTCTCAATATCTTAAAAAATGGAAATATCTAATTTAAAAAAAATCAAGTGCTTACACTCATCTGTCTCAAGTTTATGTCACGTCGAAAGCACTAAATACCAAGTCAAAGTTGAGTCTTTTATTAATCAAGCAAGTCTGAAGTCCTAAAACTTACAACTCAAGCCCAGTCATCAGATGAAAACGTTAGCATTGCATGTTTCTGCAAACCACCGGACACCCTACATTTGTACATTTCATGTGTCATATCAATGTTTCTAAAGTGACGCTGTATATGAGCTGACTTTGTCATCAGGAGGTGGAGAGAACTGTGGAGGGTGAGATGCCTGCCAAGCTGCAGACCACTGTTCAAGACCAACAAACAACAAAAACTTTTTCAGGACCTTGAGTTTTTGAGTGACCAGTCGCTGTGTCTCCACAGGGGATAGCGCCACAAAAAGTGGGTATTTTAAGTCAAATCATGATCTTTCTAACCATAATCAAGTGTTTTGTTTGCCTAAACTAAACCACACCTTAACTGCAGCCTTATTAAAACATAAAGAAACATAAACTTCCACTGTATCTGCTGCGTAATATTGTACAAATGTAACATATGTGGGGTTCTGGCAGTTGGATTGATGCGACTCGAGTCTGCCATCTCTGTTAAATGGGTGTTTAATATGATATGTTAATACAGCTGAATGTCAGGGTTGAATATATGTTCTCCCCAGCGCCCTGCTGGAACAGCACTTATTGGCTGTTCTTAGAGGAGAGGACGTCTTCTCATAACTCCACAGTGTCTGGGTAAATAGCAGCACAGGGCCTTTTTCTCCCTCATATTACTCTCTACATCTTTCACTGTTTTTCCAGCTCCTATCACCTATTAAAAAAACGCATTCCTCATCACCTAATTGTCTCTGATTCAGTGTCTCTGAGACATTCCCGCAGTCGGACAGTAACAGAACCTGAGTAACTGAAAGCAGGAGCTTTCTGATGTTGTTATTTCTTCATTTTCTGCAGCCAGTATGGGGGTAAGATAAGTTGCCGGAGGCAGGTGGTATCTCCTGACTGAAGGGAAACACGTTTCTCCCCGGGAATAACCTTCACTCCCGCAGGAAGGAAAACATTTACTGAACTTCTGTGAAAAGAGGAATGTGTTTTTTTTCTGTGCGAGGGAGACTGTTTCATGTATTTTTAGTTTAGTAGGATTTAAAAGGTCAACACAAACCGAGAAAAGTCAGAAGTTTCCCAAACCTACAGAACATTATGGAGTCCAGTTTTTGTATGTGCGTTGTTTCTCCATGTTTTTCTGCAGCAGGTAAAAACCTTTTGCCTCCAAATGTGAACTTCTCAGTCTGGTTTCAGGCTTAGCGGTGATTCGTTTTCGGATAATCCTATGAGATATATTTATTTAGAACTCTCTGTGGGTTTGGCTCTACACACACACCTCCTTATACATTTAATCCAGTGTTAATATAAAATATTAATTAGAGCAGCTTTAAGGAGTTAGAGAAGTATTTTCTCAACTTTATAAAAAATCCTGGAGCTTATCTCAAAACTTAGAATAAATAATAGGCTTCAGTTTTAATTCATTTATACTTGAAGTGCAGCATGGAAATTTAACCTCAGTTTAATGAATGAAGAAATATTAAGAGAGAAATTGTATTTAACTGCAGGGGATACGGAAGTGTTATCTTGCTGTTTGACAAGAAAACAATACATTTGCTCAAAAAACAAAAGAAAGCAATTAATTACAGTTTCCTGTGGTGAAGAAAAATGTAAACTAGTTACTTATTTAAATATGCACTGCTCGAAAACATTACGGGAACACTTCATCATCACAGTCTAAACTTCAGAGATATCAATGTGTCCATTTAGGAAGCACAAGTGATTGTGAATCAGTTTCAGCTGCTTTGGTGCAAATCAAAGTGACAACAGGTGCAATGGAGAGGCAAAAGCAAGACAACCCCCAAAAAGGGAATGGTTCTACATGTGGTGTCCACAGACAGTTGCTCTCTCCTTATCCTTCCTGACTGATTCTGCTCTAGTTTGGTCTTCTGCTAGTGTCCTTGTCACTACTGGTAGCATGAGGCGGCACCTGCAGCCCAATCAGGTTGCACAGGTAGTCCAGCTCCTCCAGGATGGCACATCCATTTGTGTGCTTGCAAGAAGTATTACTGTGTCTCCAAGCACAGTCTCAACAGCATGGAGGAGATACCAGGAGACCGGCTGTTACACGAGGAGAGCTGGACAGGGCCGTAGAAGGGCATCAACCCAGCAGCAGGACCGGTATCTGTTCCTTTGTGTGAGGAGGAACAGGAGGAGCACTGCCAGAGCCCTACAACATGACCTCCAGCAGGCTACTGGTGTGCATGTTTCTGACCACACTGTCAGAAACAGACTCCATGAGGGTGGAGGAGTCCCGACGTCCTCTAGTGAGACTTGTGCTCACAGCCCAGCACCGTGCAGCTCCATTATTCACCAGAGAACACCAGAATTGGTAGGTCCACCACTGGCACCTCTCATATAATAACAATGTGTGAAATGTGTATGAATGTGGCCATGAACAAATGAGACCTCCACACTCTGCTCAGCTACATAACTTACCAAAAGTTGGCTCTGGACATAAACAGTGTGCTGTGGAATCATCCAGTATCAACAGAGGTCCTTGGGATATTGTGCCATCTCATGTTTTTTTATTACTTTCTGTCAAACATCTCTGAAAACTTCTTGTAGGTCAATTTCTAACAAGACTAAGAGCAGAGTTGTGCAAGTTCACACCTCACAAGAGCTAGCACAAAGTTCAGTTCACACAGATTATTAGGTTCACATTCATAGTTGTTTTTTTGGACTGTGCACTTAGTTTAAAATCAAAATAGTAAACTACTTAAAGTTTGGATTTGTTTTTTGTTTTTTTCAGTTGGAATTTTTAGTGATTTGTTTATTTAACTCCTTTAAATATTGAAATGAGGTAGCTGAGCGGTAGCTGTGTTTTCTGAATTGCCAGTTGCATTAGCCGTGTTGGTGTTATCTCAAAGTCTTCCTTGTCAAATAGTGTTTCCCTCCTGTTGAAATACATCCTTTTACTGGTTTCAAAACATTTTGCCAAAGGAGTTGAAAATTAGCTTGCTGGCTAACACTGGAAATGAAATGAAAGAATGCCCCCTTCTATGTTTAGGGTTAGGGATAAGATTTGGTTTAGATTTCCATAGGGGTAAACTAAAATCGATGACGAACAGTCTTTGACACACCAGCCTGCGGGATGACGTAAATCGCCATCCCAGGTGCCATAACACACAGTATTAGTAACACTAATGCATTCATTCTCACAGCGTATACCAAAAAAAAGAAAAGGGCAGGTTCAATGAACATGTTCACGAACAACACTGACTAAAAGTCATTCTGGTAGCTCTGTGAGGACGATACATGGGCACAACGGTGCTTTGAGCTAAATGCTAATTAGTTAATCATGTTTGGCAAGGAACGTTTATCTGTATAGTACAATTCAACAGGACAGTTCAAGGAAAACGCATGAAGACATGCTTTATATGAATATGATCAACATTTTAATATTTATTGATAAGCACTGAAAAACAAAGCACAGCTGATGCTGATGGAAATGTCATTAATTTTGCAGGTATTTTGTTGTAAACCAAAGTATTAGACACATTTTGGGCGTCTGTGGCTCAGAGGTAGAGCAGGTCATCCTTTAACCGGAAGATAGGTGGTTCAATACTGGCTCCTCCAGCCCACATGTCCCGATGGCTGTGTGAGAGCATGTGAATGGTTACTGAGTAGAAAGTGGCACCATGTGTGGTAATCTCGGCCACCAGTGTGTGAATGTGACGTGTAGTGTTAAAGTGCTTTGAGTGGTTGGAAGACTAGAAAAGCACTATACAAGTGGTGTCATTAGATGACAAGCCAAAGGTTCACTGAAGTTTTTGCATTCACCGCAAAACATTTCAGGACAATAAATCCAATAGTTGTCAAGAAATTTCACCAGAAAAATGTAGCACATAGTGGAGGAAGCAATGGGATCATCAAAGTCAGTTGGATTCATCCTCTGGGACCATGAATGTCTGTTAAAAAACTCATGGCAGTTCATCCATCAGTTGTTGAGGTGGACGAATAGAGTCTGACATCGCCATCTCTACAGCAATGCAGCTCGTGTGAGTAAAACATGATTAGTAATCTTGTGTTGTGGCTGTTATTGGAGATCTTTGTATCTGATGAGGAAGCTTTATTTGCTGGGCAGAGAGACAACAAGAGAACTAAAGAGACAGACAACACAGCTCAGTATGACATTTAACTACTCACAGGGCAAGCTTCATTACACACACACACACACACACACACACACACGCCCGCTGTACTCTCTGTCAGAGGACAGAAGGAGTTTGAGGGGTCTAAATGTCTCTGTGAGTGGGGGGGGGCACGGAGGTCAGGTGTCAATCACTCTTCTGTGATCTGTTAAATGTCTGTTAGATTCCCGTCCTTAAAATTAATATTGACTCAGGAACCTGTGAAGACTAGGTCACACACACACACACACACACACACACACACACAGTACATTAACCCTGTCAGGTAAAAACCTCGTGCATCTTAAATGTCAGCCTTGTTTTGCCCGGATGCTCGGACATCTCTGACATTAATATCCTCAAAGGATTTATGAGATTTGATGAGCCTGAAAGGTTGCTGGGTTCAACCACTGCAGAAACTAAGAACTGGAAGACGTGTGGAGAGGAAGGAAAGGAGACCAGAGCTGTGGAAAAAAAGAGGAACAAGGACAGACAGAATGACGGATACTGTATACATTGAAGAAGTACATGAGAAGGGAAAAGACACGTGACGGTATGAAAAACGAGAAGGAGACGGGAGACAGGAAGAGCAGTGAGCAGAAATATGAGAAAGGAAAGAGACAGTAAGAGTCCAGTGAGACAGAATTAGTCCGCCTCAGTCCTGCCTTTCTGTCCTGTCTTCACCCACTTCTTCCTTTCTCAGGCCCCTGCTTTGCCATTCTCCATCCATCCACCAGATGACTTTCCCACCTGTCCCACTTACATGACTCTTTCACTCACCTGCTCACCTGTTTCCACTTCCCCTCGTCAGCCCTGCCGTATGTCCTGCCCATTTCCTTCGTGCTTGGCTTTCGAGCTCTCTCAATCAGTATCTGTTCCTGCCTCTACCTGTCTGTCTGCGCGCTTATATATCTTCACCTCTAAAAGAAATCACGCAGCTCTTCCTGTCTGTCTGGATTTGATCCTTTTGGCTCCATTCTCTGCTGCCTCACACTCACCTGCCTGACAACACAGGTGTTAACGATGGAGTGAAATCTTAAAGGCTCTGCAGACTGACACTGGGAGAGCTGGGCTATGATGTCACCACACTGCATGTACAAATAAGAATGATGAAGGTGTTAATTGTTGCACCCTAATAGGGAGCAGAGTTAATTGAATCAAGCGAGCACAGCTTGTAGAAACACCTACACACTCCTGAGCAGAGGGCTAATCAGGCTACATAAGTGAAATCACCTGTGTGGGTGGGCCATGGGTGTGTGGAGGCTTTAAAGGAACACTCCACCAATTTTACACATGGCACTCAGCTAACTCATCACATGGAGTATACTGAGATGAAAACATGTTGAAGACAGTTTGATTTAAATCGCTTAGTCAAGTCTGAGATAATAACCCTCTAAGATGTCATAGTGAGATGGATTTCTTGGAAAGACAGATACATGACAGCGGGGCTGGGTATCGGTAGTTAATACCTCTAAGGCTTTGACGGAAATAACCCAGTGCCAAGTCATGTCAAAACATCTCCAGTCAAACAATATGTGCATTCAATCCTTTTTGTACCCATGTCTTGAAAACATTACCATTTGTGTGGTTTTCTTTGCAGTCAATCATCGTTAAGAATTTAATGTGACGTGTGATTAGCCCACTACCTCAGCAGCTACAACTCACCCTTTTACACTGCCAGATATTCGGTGAATGTTGGGCCGTTTTGCCGGCAAGCTGCGAGCGTTTAGACACACAAAGCCAGATTGGTGAGTTGATCCAAGGTGCCCAATTTCCCGTCGTGTAGGGTAGACATATTGCCGGAACCTTTTTGGTTTAAACAGACCGAGGCGGCCTTCTGCAACAGGAGGAGCTGTTGATGACTTGTGGGAGGAGCTGTTGATGACGCCACACGTGCGAGCCACTGGTGGTGGATAGACAGGACACAGCTGATAGCAGCAATGAGCAGCTAGTAGCAAGAGGGAAATGCAAACCTGACAGACACTGTAAAGATGAGCAACTGGGGAGACAAGGAATTGCGCGTCCTCCTTGTCCTCGCAAACGAAGAGGCCATTAACCATCAGATGGCGGGAACGGTGAAGAACGGGCCGACTTATGAGACAATGGCTTCCCTCCCACGTCACTGTTTACATAGTCTGAGTGGGCGGAAGTTCGCTGCATAGATCAGCCTCTCATTGGGCGGAACGAGCCACCTGCTGAAGTCCCGCCCTACCACCTCCGGTTGTCATAGTCGACAAACGTCCTTTACTAACTTTTGTGGTGTTTGATCTTGCGGGGATGTAGCCATTTTTCTGCCTCTTACACCAAAACCTGTTTCCCCCCGGCAATATTTTTACAAGCGCACTGTTGCTGTGCCACCACCAAGAACGATTGTGATTGGTTGAAAGAAATAAAAAAAGCCGGGGCGTTTTTTCTCCAATCTTAAAGTGAGAGTCGGCGCAGCCAGACCTTTCTTTTCTTGAGAAAGGTCTGGTGAGCGAGACTACTGTTTACGTCACACGCTGAGCTACACGTTTTGTTACTTGCTCACGCCCCCCATTGCCCCGAAAAAGGCGCATTCTGTATAAACAAAAGTAGGTAGGCGGCATTTTGCTGCACTCCCCGATTTTGTTTTTATACTGCCAATGCTGAAAGAAGACTGATTGGGCTTTCCTGGAAATTTGCACAACTCCTGTTTAAAAAGGGCGACAGTCTGTGGTGTGGTAAAGTTGATCACACTAAATGAGTGGTGGTGGCATTATACACAACTGAGTGCTTCCATTCACATGATGGGTATTGAATGAAGTAGAGACAAGACTAGGTCAAAACCAAGGATATGACTGGATCGTGTTTGAAACGCTAGAGGGCTTTTAATTTGAAACAATGGCTTTTAATTTGAAACAGAAAGTGGTGGCATCGATTCAGTCACAGACTTGTAAATACATGTTAAAATAAAGAACAATACATTTATGCCCAGTTCAGACCAATGATTGGTGACTAGACAAAACCGTTTTAGAACGTTGCAGAGAAAAGTTGACAGACCGTCTGACCTCGACTCAAGCCGGCTGCTGGTGTCAACTGCAACTCAGCTGGTCAAGTTGCCCACTGATGGAGTTGCTCTTTGCTCGATTTTACACAAACCCCAACATTTTGTATTGCATAAATTAGCCTAGCAGCTAACTACGTTTTCTTCTTCTCATATGAAGCCAGGATGTACACAAGACTTCAAATGCTATTTTGCGGGGGATTTATTGTCTTCACAATTTATTGCTTCTTATCTGTAAAATGAATATAAATAAAAGCTTTCCTGCCTTATTTTGATGAACTGGATGCTGTTCTAGAAGAGATTAATTGACACATCCAGTCTAACGCTCCTGGATTTGAGCTTGCTCTTTCTGTCAGTGGTTCTCCATGTTGTGCAGCAAGATGAGACACCTAAATTTGCACCCAAAATACTGTCAGAACTTTTATTAACAACTCTCAACACAGCCTCCATAAGTCTAAACATTTCTAACCAGCTCTAAATTAAACACAGTTACAGCACTGCCACTTGTTTTGATTGACACGTGATTTATATTGGAAGTGTAAAAAGAGTTTTCCACTCAATACCACAAAAGTTTCCGCAAGGTTCTTTGGATTAAACCGTCCACCAGAGTTATCTTAGCGCTCCTGCAGGCTCCAGACCCGAGCCTCATCACTTTCACCCTCTGCTATCCATTATCCCCAACCTCTGTCGGACTCTTTAGCACTCCTCAGCGTTCATTAACAATGCTGTCAACCTCAATTCCCCCACCAGGCAAAGCTCATGTAAGCCGAGTGCATCTCCCCAGAATAATAACCGAGCTTTCTAATTATAGCCTCAGCATGATTGTGTAGTTTAGTGCATTTTTAGTGGTGATATGCATAATTTCTGTCCAAGTGGAAAACAGAATTACTGGAAGTTATAGCTCATGTATTGAAGGTGTTCATTATTCGAGATAGCTTTTTCAGGCTGTGCAGATTAAGGAAACATTACCATGAGACACCTCTACTTTCCTTCCCCAAACTTTCCTCCTTTTTCTTGTTTTGCCCTCGAGTTGTCTTCTCTCTGCTCCTCTTCTTCTCTCTCCTGGCATGGGAAGAGAACATTTCAGCTGGTTGCAGCTGCTGTGATGGCTGTGTTGTAGCGGTTTCACATTTGCTGTTATAGTGATAACCAGCTCCCATTAATCATGGGATTGACACCAGCTCCAGAAACGCTGACATGTTGGCTCGTGTGACGAAGGCAATTAGGCTGAGAACAGTAGCTGGAGAGACAAGGTGTCCGTCCAGAGTCAAAACTCAAACCTCATCAATCAAAAGTCGGAGTGCAAAGCTCCAGAGGTGTCCAACAACATCCTGTCCACCCCTAACAGTTGAGTCAGTTTATGTCGATCAAGTTTGTGCTTCAGGAAATAAGTTTTTGAGCTTTTATTGTTACAGTCAGTTGCATTAAATTACATCACATTTATGTGGCAGAGTTTTTAATCAGTGTGAGAGACCGACAGGCCATGAGTTTAACTTATCAACAGGATTTTGTCGCCTCATCTTGTCACCAGCCGCTGGTTAGCTGCACTATTGTAGAGGGAGGAGACTGTGGGAGTGAGAGGCGAACTTGGGCAGTCGCCCCCGGCGTCATTTACAAAGGTACCCTGTAGTAGCTGTATGAGACGCAGAGGGCGAAGGCACTTTTTGACACTCCAGGCAACTCATTCATTCATACATTTTCCTTAACTGTTTATCCTGTTGGGGGTCACTGGGAGAGCTGGAGCCTATCCCAGGTGACACTGGGTGAGAGGCAGGGTTCACCCTGGACAGGTCACCAGACTATCACAGGGCTGACACATAGAGACAGACAACCATTCACACTCACATTCACACCTACGGACAATTTAGAGTCACCAATTAACCTGCATGTCTTTGGACCGTGGGAGGAAGCTGGAGCACCTTGCGCCCCACAAATGACGTTACGTCTCTACCGTACAGTTATGTGTTTAATGTAAAGGTACTGTGGTTAGGTTTAGGAAAAGAAACATGATGAGGACGTATCTCCAAATGACCCACACAGTTCACACAGCTACCCTGCTCTCTGCTTCCTGTTCAGTGCTGGTAAGAGCGCAGCTATTGGTTGTCGACAATGTTCATGTCATTGAGCATCACCATGTGCTTGAGCCAAGACTAAAAACTTACCATAAAATTATACTTTTTCGGGGTTGCATGGTGGTACAGTGGTTAGCATTGAGGGTTCCCGGTTCACTCCCCTGGGGTGGGGGAGCCCTTCTGTGTGGAGTTTGCATGTTCTCCCTGTGTCAGCGTGGGTTTCCTCCAGGTGTTCCAGCTTCCTCCCACAGTCCAAAGACAAGCAGGTTGATTGGTGACTCTAAATTGTCTGTAGGTGTGAATGTGAGTGTGAATGGTTGTCTGTCTCTATGTGTCAGCCCTGTGATAGTCTGGTGACCTGTCCAGGGTGAACCCTGCCTCTCGCCTAATGTCAGGTCCAGAAAAATTACGGAAAATAAATGAATTATGTTTATCAGGACTTCAACATGAGAAAAAGACTGATGTTAGACAGCTTAGATTGAGTTTTCTGACCACCTTACACCAAATGATTGAGATCACATGAGATGCTACAAGACAGGGATGTCACCTGAAAAGTCGGTAGGGTAATGTCGGCCCTATACCAAACTTACCGGAAGAAAAATTCCCGTAAATCACCTTTGCTTAAGATTGTTTTTGTACAATTATATTACATTTTCAGCATCAGCATCAACACCTCACACAACAGAAAAAGCTATTAACAGCCAGCATTACGTGCAGTCACCAGAGAAACCAAAGAGGTCACATTTAAGTTTTCGTGACAGCAAACATCTGTTTCACTCTAATGTCCTTTAGCAAAACTGAATCCTTTCCAAGTCCAGAAATGCTGCTCTGCAGGCAACATATTTTAACTCACAGGAGTTGGAATAAAGTTACAGCACTACACCTCATCTCTTAGTTTTAATGTTTGACTTTTTTTCAGGTAAAATAGCACCGGTTCCCTCCCTCTGCAGAGCTCTGTACATCTTTCTATTCAATGCTGCAGTGTTATCTTCCTTTGAGGCCGTGCTGCTGCAGTACAGGAGCTGTCCATTAAGTCTTTATGGAGTGAAACGTCTCTATTGTTACATCTGCACGGATGTATTCAATTAATTTTTTTGTCAGCTCTGAGGGCGAGCCAGGTCAGACCTGGTAAAACTGGCTCATTACATCTTTTTCACTTAATGAAGCGAGTCTGCTGCAGCCCAGAAACACAAACGACCACACATCGCATCACGTCAGCGTATTCCAGTAAGTGCCATCACTCCATAACGTAAACTTGTAGTGCAGTTAAAGTCTGGCGCCGCATTTGATCTGTTTGAAGGATGCCAGCCACTGTGAAAGTGTGGAGATGCTGCTGTGTACGCAGACATTTGTAAAGGGCAGAGTTTGTGCAGATGCAGCTGTTTTAAAAGTTCAAGCTTGAACTATGTGCTTTCTGAATTACTGCCACAGTTCGGCTTCATCCTTCAGTGTCGAGAGGGAACGTCACATGTCGCTGTCTTTACAGTTATTAAAGTGACAAAGAATGAGTGAATTTGAATTCTACATTAATTTCAGTCATGATCCAGGAGCCCTTTGTTGCAGTGAAGATTAACGATCAGGGCTTTAAGACACACTGAACCTTGGCTTGTTTGTTTGCTTCGTGTTTCCAACTCTGTCCTCTGCACTGGGACATTACAAGACCTGTTTTTCTTTACGGAGGCCTGCTGATTTCATCACTGACTGGAACTGCTGTACACGGTACAGTCTGTCCTGTCTGTGATTTCTTTCTTTCCTGACCCCTTACTTTGTTTCAGTTAAAGTAAAGGAGTTCTGTGTGGTTGCATCCATGTGTATATTTGTGTATAAATACAGAATCTTTATCGTGGTCTGTAGGAGCTGAGTCTATTACTTGCAGCTGCTGAGATGTTTCACCCGACCTGAGCTGGCTGACGCGCTTTCCACGGTTGATGCCACAGCTTCCTTGTGTTGTGCTGTGTTCAGACAATAAACTGCAGGTTCCAGTTGTAAACAATTGTTGTATTTTTTCATACCTGCAAATACAGGTTGAATAAATGTCCAATGCTTTATCTTTCATCCAAACTGAATACACAGCTTACAGCACGTTGCGCCACAGCAGTAAAAAACCTTTTGCCTTTCCAGGGTGAAACACCTACCTTTATACACTAATGCTCAAAATACCAATACAGCGCCACCCAGCATACATACATAGTAAATACATTAATGTCTGCTGAGTGAAATGACAAATTTGTCTCTCACATGGTCACTGAGAATTCATGATTATAGCCTGACATGCAGGCTTCTTGTAAGAGACAGGTGCAGGACAACTCACATGCAGGTTTCTGTTTGTCGATCTAAATCAATGTTCCAGTATTGAACTGTAGGTCAAGTGTGGGGGTCAATGATCCTGAATATGGAAAAAACACATGAGGAATATAGTTACTAAGAACTGGTCCATACCCATTGGTAGCTTTGTCACCTTCTACCTATGCCAGTTCTCAATGCCTGTGTGCAGTTTCACATAGATTGACCACGTCAGTGAGTAGAAAAACGTGGGACAGACAGAATGACACACTTACGTGATTATGTACAGCATACCATACCATGACTTAGTCATACCAAAAATTAGAAAAACACCAACATTGGTCCACAGGGGGAGCCACAGCGATCGGTCGCATTTTAGCCATTTTGAAGCATTTGTCTGTTGTTATAGCGCCACCCAGTTGCCAATTAGAGTTAAATTTCTCCAGTCACCTTGAGGCGTCCTGTTCTACATATCTACCAAGTTTAGTAAAAATCCATATGGCGGTTAGGCCTAGATAAGAAATGAGCTCTCTAGCGCCCCCATTTTGTTTGATGGGGTCAATAATGGAGGGGTCCCCTCAGATTATGTGTGGTCATATGCCTACAAAGTTGCGTGGTGATGGGTGAAACCCTTGAGATGTTATACACCTTTATGTGATGAGCCACGCCCTCCGCAATATTCATTGCCTTATAGAAGCTCAGTTTTAGTAAGTTTTCCAACTTTTGCCAAGAGGGAACTTTAGATATTGGTCCCTAGATTATGTTCACCCAGTTTCATGCAGATCGCTCAAACTTCCTAGGAAGAGATCCATTTGAAGTGTTTTTCAAAAAATTCAAAATGGCGGAAAATCTATATAAGCGGAAGTTATGGGTTCTTGAGGCAAATGTGTTCCTCATGAGGAGAGGCATCTCTGTGCAAAGTTTCATGTCTCTGTGACATATGGGGCATGAGATATGCCCATTCAAAGTTTGCAATTTCAATCGGTTGCTATAGCGCCCCCATTTGGCCAATTGATGTAATATTGCTTCATTGGCATCCTCCCATGACCCTCTACCACTGTGCCAAATTTCACATGGATTGACCAAGTCAGTGAGGAGAAAAACGTGGAACAGACACACACCGACATCATCGTCATCGTTTATTCGCTAAATCTGTTTCCATTGCCAAAAGTCGCATTTTCCTAATATCGATATGCTGACTTTTCCACCCCCTCCAAGCGTAAAAACTTTTTTGCGATATTTTGGCCTTTTTTCGAATTTCTGGCGTTTCCATTCAAGTTCGCAATTGTTGAAAATGTGCATAAAAATAGGTGGATGGAAACCTGACTAATGTGGCACAGAGTAGTTGGAGAGCTGGAGTAGAAATGCTGCATGCTGATGAGCTGATGAGGCAGGTGTGCTTGATGAGCTGATGGCAGGCAGGTGAGTACGGTGAGCAGAGCTCAGTGTCGTGCCTGTGGAGTGGCAGACTGGAGTGGAGGGCTACATTTACATAAAAGGGGACCGCAGGGTGTGTTCCAATTATCAGGGTATCACACTGCTCAGCTGCCCTGGGAAAGTTGACTGGAGGGTGGTGGAATGGAGGCAACAACCGATTGTCGAACTTCAGATTCAGAAGGAGCAATGCAGATTCTGTCCTGGCTGTGGGACAGTGGACCAGCTCTTTACCCTTGTGAGGCTGCTGGAGGGGTTGTGGGAGTTTGCCCATCCAGTCTACATGTGTTTTGTGGACTTGGATGCTTACGACTGCGTCCCTTGGGCAATCTTGTGGGGGGTACTGCGGGATTACAGGGTATGAGGGTCGTTGAAACAGGCCGTCCAGTCCCTGTATGACCAAAGGGAGAGTTGTGTCTACATACAGATGGGACAGCATCTGTGTTGGGAGCCAGGGAATAAAGAGGAATGATAGGTCAAGAAGAGGGAGACATTTTGGTCATTTTGCCCCCTCATCCCCTCTGAAATCACCGCCTGGTTACACTGTCAGAAAACACTCACATAAAGAATATTTGACCACTCGTACAGAGACAGTGCTGCAGCTCCAAAGAAAGGCCTCCCATTTTAATAATTAGCACACATTATCTGTGTTCTCAGGGACGGCTCAGTCCTCATTTATGAGCCTGCACTATACTTTCCAAAAGCCAGAAATAAGAGAGATAACCTTGAATTTGAGAGATATAAGATGAGCAGCTGCCCCATTAATGATGAACACCACTGTGACTTTGTGGAGCCGTGCATGCTGAATTGAGTCCTCGCACTGGTGTTCATATTCTCACTGAAAAGTACAAACACATTCAGACCACATTTGGGTGGAAATTTCCCCCAAAAAATCCAAGGGTGGACAAAGTCAGTCCCTCATTTATTATCAGTGAAGCACAGCCAGGTTTTTACACTGCAATGACATCACCAGTTGGTTGTTGGGTTTCTTCCTACAGTATGTTTGGATACAGTAACACAGGTATAGTAGGATTATGGGCTGATGCATTAAAACATCACATAGAGGTTACAAACTTTGGTCCTTATCCTGGTTTTGATGAACCAAAGTGGAGGATACATCGATGCCTGCTTGCTGCTCTCATCTGTCACCATTTGGACACCAAAATCCACAAGATAAGTGTTAAAATAAATCAGTGTATATGCAACCAGGAACAAATGTTAGTGCAGGTTAACCACATCCTTGATGAATGATAAAACCCGTAAAAGCAGGGCACACACTGCGTAAGAATCAGGTCGATCAGCTGCACTGATGCAGTGTCACAAACTGGCTCAGTAAATATGAAGAGTAGGAAGTCCACACACCAGAATTTATTAAACTAAGACTTNATGTTAGTGCAGGTTAACCACATCCTTGATGAATGATAAAACCCGTAACAGCGGGGCACACACTGCGTAAGAATCAGGTCGATTTGCGGCCAGATTCTTTACTCTCGACAATCAATAAAGCCCTGATTTTTTTTTATGCTTCAAAAGATTATCTCGCCAGATTTTCTTGTGGTGTATGTTAAGATTTTTTTTTTACATCCGCAAATCTGCTTGGAAGTTCATCCTGCTGCACTGATGCAGTGTCACAAACTGGCTCAGTAAATATGAAGAGTAGGAAGTCCACACACCAGAATTTATTAAACTAAGACTTATGTCAGTGAAGACAGCCGTGCATGGATGTGTCAGGTGTGCTGTGGAGGTGTTGGAGGTGCAAAACCTAAAAGCAATAATGCCAGGTGGATTGCTGCTGTAGGAAGGGAGAGTCTAAGTGAAATTATGAGGCAGCTTTTACAGCCATGAAGGCCCAGGTGAGCTTAATCAAGGCAATGACCCTCCCATATCAGCCAGCTGCCTGATGAGGCTGGCTGGAGCATCCTCCGAGACAGTGGGAGGGGCGTCAAACAAGTATTAACATGTTTAATATTTTACAATCTGATATCCTGTTGTGTGGTGAGGGACCCAGAGGATCGGCAGCTGTCTCCACAGCTCTCAGAGGGTTTTAATGCAGTATCATATGGGATTTCACTCAGGATTTACTCACCTTCAGCCAGGCCCCACAAAGTGCTCCGGGCTTTAAAGCCAATTTTTTGTAGTGACCAAAAAATGTAATTGCATCCATCAAGTGATGCCATTCGGCCCAAAAAGACTTTTTGCCATAGGCTGACATAGCTAAAGAGAAGTCTAGAAATCGGTGGATAAAATGATTTGCTGTTACGCCCCAGTCTGGGTGTGCTAGAGTGTGGCATAAAAAGTGAAACATGGACACAATATGAAGCGAGGACCTCGGGGTGAACCACGGCCGAAATAACAAACAAAACAGGACTGTGGCTCCGACAATAGAAGCAGACTGAATATCAGTTAAGAGACGGATAACACTGTGTTTAGGGTGTTTGCTAGTTTCACTAATCATGTTATTATTTTTGCAGGCTGCGCGGCGTTGTGTAAAATATCAATCAAAGCACATTTAAAAATGTAATTTTAAATAATTTATCAGTGATATATTTCATCATTATTAGTATTTAGATTCATCTCCCTGTCCGTGATCGCTTAATTTGATCCTGTGAAGCACTTTGTTAAGTCTGTTTGAACATGAGCGCTCTGAATGAATTATTGATCATCCTTCTGTTGTTTATTAATCGTACTGATCAAGATTTTTCTACCATGATGGTTTGCAGAAATGTGATAAATTAGTGGTAAGGATGTTACAAGTCTCCACAGCTGTGTGTAATTACAGCTGCTCAGGCACCTCGCCGATGCAACACAGGTCAGTGACATTGCACTGTCTTTGCAGCATTTCTCATGGCCAGGTCTACTGAGCAGTGGAGGACACTAGTATCGATATGCAAACAGGTGTTTAAAGGTGTTTCTCGATCCATTTATGGTGAACTCTGGGTGTGAAAATGAAGCTCGTACATGTGCGCCGAGCAAGACAATGATTGAGATTCAGGGTTCCAAAACATTTTCATGAACAAAATCTCAAAACTTTACCATCACTTCTTAAGGACCCGTAATAAAGTCTGTGGCACTTGTTGGCCTGATATGGTACTTTTCTACAGGCATGCATGCAGGACAGTCTCGGTTCCCATAGCAAACACTGCCACACTATGTCACACATACTTGTAACGTCTAAAAGTGAAAGGCTTCATCATGTCCAGTGTGTTTCCATTCACATACCTACAATATACCGTTTTGCTTTTGCGTCCTAAGGCTCCCTGAAAGCAGCTGGGATAAGGAGCTGACCTCTGGTTTGTTTCTTCCTCATCCTGGTGATCGGCACATCTGAGTGATGTTAGTATATGCTGGATGTGTTTCAATTCTCATCTCCTACAACTGCAGAGTAAAGCTGGCACACTGTCCTGTTCTTATGCATAACTCTCTTTGTGGTGCTGCTGTAGCTGACTGGTACACCAGGAACTGCTGGGTGTGTCTTCCAGCTCTGGTGTATTAATTCATCATAGTGACGTCTTTGCACATCATTACATTTGTTGTGCTAAACTCAGTGTTGGTTAGTGTGCTTTATATCATAGGCCTACAAATATTTATCCATATCTCACAATGATCAGACTTCGATCCTCTGCCTGACCCTCCCTGTGTCCAAGGATATTCATTTATTTTAAAGGTCTAGACTATTAAATTGTTCTTAGTTCTTCTGAGCTCATTTTGGTCAAAGTGATGCAAAAGTATTGTGATAGATAACTTATTACTCCACACAGAGAGTAATATTGTAAAGTAACTTAATTTCAAATGACAGTAACTAGTAATATGTAACACATTACCTTTTGAGAGTAACTGCCCAACACTGACTACATGGAAGGTTATTCCTGGAAGATTACTCTAACAATTACTTTCATTGCAAACAACAAAAATTCCATGACTTTTCATTGACTGTTCCTAATGCCATGACCGTCCCAGGCCTGGAAAATGAAACTGTGAAATTCCATGACTTTTCCAGGTTTTCCATGACTGTGGGAACCCTGGGGATTTCTAGGGCTGCCCCCGACTAGGAATTTTCCTAGTCAACCAATAGTCCTCATCAGGGTCCATCAGTGGACTAGTCTCCTGCGTGTTTCTGATATGAATGTAATGATTAAATGATATATTTTGGTGGTTTGAGTTGAAGGTGTGAGAAAGAATAGTATCAGTAACATTGTTAACACTGTGCTACATTACAGAGAAATACAAACCGTACTAATGAACCTTCATTAATATAGGCCTATATTTTATCTCCAAGTGCACGTCACACACTGAGCGAGCCGCCTGTTAATGACGCTGTGGGCTAATGGGCATGTAGCTACTTCCATGTTTCAGATGATACGTCATGTTTGTAGTCGACCAATGAAGATGAGTTTACATATCACCTTGGGTTCGTCCTTCACCTTCTCAAAATGATCCCACACTTTGGATTTCCTGCCCGACATGTTATTAACTAGCCTGTGGAATAACCGCAGGTACCAGCCCTGGAAATTATCCTGACTCCTGTCTGACTGCTGAGCGTGGACACTTCCTGTGTCTGTCCTTTCAAATTAAAGTCACACATGGTCCAGTCATATAGGTTTGGATTTGTTTTGACAAGGCGCAGCTCCTGATGGAGTTTCATATTTGGTTGATTTTTGACTTTTTTTGACTAACATTTGGTTGACTATTAAGGAGAAGCCCTAGAGATTTGTGAAACAGAATCAGGCGTACACACAGCTTTATAAATCTGATGAAAAGAATGCATGTGCACATTTCTGCTGTTGTACGTGCATAGAGTTTCAGTCATGCATCTGACCACTGGACTGAATTTGAATTTAAAAATGTCACATTACCTCCTCTGACCTCTATTGGTGTCCAAGTTGAATTGGAACAAAACTGGTGGAACTTTTTATTGAATCCAAATCTTTCTAACATTCCTCAAAGACAGTAAAATTACTGCCCATTCCACCAGTCCACAACTGAAAAATGACACACTGATAGAATTGATTGTGGTTTATCCATTATAATGTTCTTCTCAATCATAATAATCATAATAAAACTAAATGAGAAGAGAAAATTCTCCACTTAACAAACCTTTCTTTGTACCTCCCTTTGGCTAAAGAGACCTTAACTTGACTTCCACACATTTGTCTTGGGAGCAGAGTCCCAGCAGCAGCCAGAACACGGGGGCAAAAAAAAATCTCTAGTGGGTTCATCTGTTCCTCTGCCGTCGGAGCAGTTTTATCACAACATTTACAGAATACGGATGACACTCATTCCTTGTTGCATTTACCCCAAACACCTTCTTCTCTGTGCTCCCAAGGGGTAAGTGAAAAAGGAAATGGGGATGCCAATGCAGTGATTCTTCTTTATTGAGGCAGCAGGAGAGATGAGAGGAATACAGAGAGGCTGATAAACAGGAGGGAGGGCACAAAGATACATCGTCACACTTGACATAAGACTGAGGAGGTAATGCATCCAAAAGTTTCACTGATGCTATTACCTCAAGTGTACCAACACTTCTCAGCCTCTCAGCTGTAAACATCCTGGAAAACAAAGTTTGGCACAAAATATACAGAAACACTTTCTCTAACTCTGAGTTTTAAAAAAGAACAACAGTTTTCGAACATTAAACATTTTTATTGTAACACATTTGTCTTGGTTTGTTTGTGATGGTTGCACATACATATGGATATGTTGCATGCATATGTATGGGTATATGAATATTAATGTTTGTATATGTCATGTTTATGGCTGTTTGCATGTCGTATATCAGCCCTGTCTATGATCCTCTTCATCATCACAATCACTCAAGTCCTCTGTCTGACTCTTTCTGATGGTGTGTTCTCTGTTTTTCTTCGAGGCCAGAGCATATGATCACAAAAGACTGTCTGTGACTGAGTGGGAGAGTGATTGATTGATAAAGTTACAGTTCAAGAGTGATGGTGAATAATTAATGATGACATATGTGTTGGTGTTTCCCTGTTGGTTATTGTTCTTTAAAAATGAAAAGACACCAGGTCCCCAGGAAATGCTGCTCAGCCTTGCTGCCACTTTTCCCCCAGTGGCCACTTGCGGTACGGCAGCAAAAAAAATCCCATGCAGCCCAAAACAACCCGCTCTCACCCAGAAGTCGCTGAAATCTGGTGCTTGGTCAGTGACTTTTGGTGTCAGACACCAACGAAATTGGGGAATGTGGTAGGACAACAACAACAGTTAAGCCAGCAGAAGTCCAAAAAGGGCAGTTGGGAGCGCTTTCACCCCGGAGGCCAGCGTTCACTTGCTATAGACCACCACTGACAAAGAGACGTCTGAAAAACTGTTAACACCTTTAACTGCAAACAAGATCAATTAGGACTCTTTCTGTTATAAATTTTTGATCCACGGAGGTTTTATATTTGTAAAACTTTCCTCAAGCTGAGAAAATCTAACAAGTGGAAACTTGCTGGTGGGGCCAGCAGGAGAAACACTACTGGGCATATTCAGTGGACTGCATACCACGGAAGTAAACCTAGCATGGAATTAGCAAGCTAACTAGTGAGCTAACCAGCCAGGCGCTTTGTTGGATGGAGAAAAGAGATGATCACCTCATCAGTTTCTTTAAGGAACAAACGTTTCTGTGTGACACAAGCCTAAATTTATATGTAACATTATTGAATGTTACATGTCACAATGGGTTCCACCACAATAACAAAATCCTCCTTTTGGTAATCAGTACCAACAGGATGTGTTACAAACTATCATGAGGAGTTACATTACTGACCAAAACTGAAGAAAGGAGGGTTCTGGCTCCAGAGCAAGGAGGCCCCCTCTGCTGTGTGAGTCTCTCTCAGTGTTCTGTTCCTCATTTTAACATCTATTTTCATTTAATTTCTTGGCTGGACTACAACAGCAGGGCCAGCACTGTAAAGGCCCAGACACACCAAACCGACTTCAGAGAACAAGCAGTGATGAAAGCCGCCTGCTGCATCACCTCACTTCACCTGTGTCTCAGCCAAAAAGTTGCACATGACCATATTGCAAAGACTACAGCCTATGGTCAACCAGCATGTATGTTCTGCGCCTGCGTAATTAGCCTGTTAGCACATTAACATCACAATCCAATGTTGAAAGAACAGAGCATGTTTCAGTGTACCACTCAGGACACATTTCGACTTAAGAGCTCCATGGCTAAAAACAAATATTCTCACCTGATGTAACAAGTTTTTTTCTTCTTCTTCTTTTTAATCTCACACGCTCTTGACTTTAGCTTTTTGTTTACCTTCCTCACTTTCGGTTCACCTCTTCTGCGCTGAGTTAAACCACATATCAGAGTGATGTCATTCACCAATGGGCTCCGCAGTTGCCAATGCTGATTCAACATGATGAATTGGTGGGAAAAAAACCAACAAGGGTGGGCCAACATTGACCGACGTCTGACTGTTGGCTTGGTGTGTCGGGGCCTTAAGAGCAAAAGTCTGTGACTGAATAAATGCCCCCTCTTCCCGTTTCAAATTAAAAGCCATTTGGCGTTTCATAGATGGCTGAGCCAAAGGTTTTGACCTTGTCCTGTTCTATTCTTAAACATCTTCATTTATTTCTCCGTCATTATTTCTTTATTTTGCCTCTGCACTGAGATAAAGTTATTGTAATCTGTTGTGCTGCAATCATTTTCAGAGAAACATGGTACAGCCACAGAATGTTATTTTGTTATTTTTCATGTTACCCACCAGCCCCTCTTCACAGTCACCCTAACATGAACTGACAGCTAATTTGGGGGGAAAAGACAGACACGCTGACCTGCCGACGTCGCTTCCTTTGTTTCCAACGATGTCACCTCCCCTCTGGGCTGAGTTGCCTCTCGCAGCACCGTGGCCCTCGAGTACAAGAAAACACCAAGTCTGATCTTTGGGCATGCAGCAGGAAGGAGCTGGATGACAAAATGATGAGGCACAAACAAGTCTGACCGTGAAAAACCCTCAACAAAGGAAGCAGAAATACATTAAGTGTGTGCAGTTGCTGTTTTCATGTCACACGGCGAACAGGTGAATCCCGGATGAAACCATGATTCCTTCATTATTTCAGGAAACTGTGGGAACATTTTTGGCCTCAGGTGGTTTTTCTGTTCCTCATGTTGCATTAGACAAAAAGATTCTCCAACATTGATCTTTTGATTGTGATCCTCTCGCCAACTGTGGGCTTGAAAGGTAGTCACTGAAAGTTTGTAGTTTGCTTCATGGTGTCAGGGAGACTATAATTGGAAACTAGCTGTCATAATGGACTCCAATGGCAATACATTCTGAAAGCAGAATCAACCATGGAAACTTCACTGCTCAGTTCAGTGTAAGAACATCACACTTCCTGGATGAGACAAACTGTTCCCAGTGAACGTATTCACTTAACACACTGAACTGTATTTGGCAAAGTATGTTAGTGCTATACTGCCGTGCAAAGGCAAAAGGCCTTAACTTCAATTTTGGCGAAAATGAGTTTTTTTCATTTTTGGAACAATAAACATCAGTTTTATCATGTGGACAAATATCTTGAGTCAATTTTGTTGTTTTTTGGAAAAAATAAGATGTTGTTTTTGCCGTAACTTCCAAAAGCAGAGGGAAAGCCAAGGCAGAAGCCCTTAACATCAGTTGCGGTTCTTTGCTTTTGTTCCGCAGCACTCTAGAATGCGTGAATTAAGTTACGGTACACTGCCTTTGTTTTGCCAAGCACCAAAGTGAAGTTACTGTTTACCGCGCTGGAGTTACGGTGTTATGCCTATGTATTATATGTGATTGAAGCATGACACACACCTTCAATACTTCAATAAAGTGTACTTAACAAGTGTATTTAACAAAGGGTATTGCTACATATTACTGGCATAGCCAAATCAGCTGTAACTTTCAAATGTAAGAAATAGGAGGGAGGTAAAGTGTTATTTTATTTCAAATTAGTACAATGATGAGGTTTTAAAATGATCCAGTAATGTACTGTTGCAACCTTCAAATGCTCATTATTTTTTATTTTTAATATTCTGTTTATGTAATATTAACCCTAACTAGACAAAAATCACAAAATTTTAGTTTAAGGTTATCATTGTTATCACAGGAAAATATTATACAAAGTGATAAAAATCTAAATGGGCAGTAAAATAGAAGTTAAGGTCTTTTGTCTTTGTATGATCCATTATTGTTCTGCAGACAATGCAAAGGCAGAATACAGTAACTTTCACGTCAGCATGATACGTGGCCTGTCCCCATTATAGTTTAACAGTGGCTGGCAGCAACAAGGGGAAATGCAGCGGGACAGCAACTGCATTTCAAGTTAAAGCAGAGAAAGTCTGAGTAGGGCAGGTGGGAGGGTTAGCAGATGGGTCCAACTATCACCAGTTTTCACCTGGGAGGCCGGTGTTTGCGTCCTGTAAGATTATAAAGCCAAACCCTGTTCTATTTCCCTAACACAACCATGTGTGTTTGTTGCCTAAACCTAGCCATGCTCATTAGTTGTTAAAGGAAAAAAAAATGTCAGTGCCTGTTTAGGTTAACTATACATGTGTCTGCCCTGTGTCTTTGACCACTTTGACACAGCAGTGTTGAATTGTTTGTCTGTGTGCACAATTGATATGGTCAAACGCAATGAGCCAATCACAGTGCGTATAGCCATTCCCATACACTGGGACATTCTCTGCCTGGACGTCCATTGAAATGCATTACAGAAAGTCAGTTTTGTTCGTTGTGTTTGAGGCAACATATTGTCACTTTGCTGGAAAGAAATATAAAGTTATCTTTAACATCTCTAGCTAACGTTAGCTAAAGTTAGCCTAACGTTAGCTCCTAGCTGCATTGTTCATCATGTCACCTTGTTTGCTGGGAGTTCATTAGCCTATTTTGTTCTAGTTTTGTACTTTGGTGATCGTACATCATTGTTAGCTGTTGTCCAAAGGGCTCTAGTTAAGCTAACGTTAACTTCTGGAGCTTAGCTTCATTAACTTATCTGTAATGGCAGAGATAACAAAGGTTGGCAAACGTTATGCTGAATGATTCAGTGTAAATACTGTAGCACCAAACTAACGGAGAGACACTCTTGGTAAAGATGGTAAAAAGGCCGTTATCCTTTTCTCATATTCTGAGCCAAAAACCTTAACTTCAGTGGCACTTTAACTTGTTGTCTTTGATGGTGACGGCAACCAGATGCGGTTCACAAGCGTACACTGTGACCTGTAAATTTTGGCTTGTAATTTAAGCTTTTCATCGACCTTCTCAACAATAAAATGATGAATATATCCCTCCAATGCGTAGTTTAGGCCCTTTTGGTTACTTCTCAATGACATCTGATCGTTATGTCCCCAAAAATCATCAATTGCCTCCTGTGAAATGCCGTGTACTGTGACACCTGCCATAGCGCCGGTCAATGAACGTTGATATTTTGTCCGAGTGAGTGGAGGGGGCATGGCTTAGCCATAGGTCAATTAAAGGCTGCATATCAGTCGGATATTCCTTGCACAGCAAACAAATATTGTTCACAGCTACAGTATGTTACACCTGTCAAGAGGAAGTGAGTCATGATTGCTTAAAAAATCTAGCAAAGTGTTTAACAAGATCCCCCGCAGACACAATAATGTCCGCTCCCTTGACATGCAAACTATTTTACAAGGTTCCACCTAACAGAGCGACAGCAGTAACTTCACTGATTAATCCTCCTCCCTGTTTCATTTACTACAAATACAAACTCCCGACTGTGAAAAACAATCCACATCAGCCTCCTCGTGGTAATCATAAGTAGGACAAGTGGCATGTTTCTCTTTCTTTTTGACTCCCACTTGAGTTTGTTAATTGCAGAGGGGCGTTAAACTCAGACAGCAAACCCTGAAGAGATCAGCATCTGCAGTTGGCTCAGGGTTGATTTCAAAATAGAGATCTCAGATGGGGACGCTCCAGCATGTAAATGTTTTAAAACAATTGTTATTCTACATTTTTCCACCAATTACACGTCTAATCAGTGCATTTAAAAAGAGCCCACAGACTGAACTTGAGATCTGGCGTCCTGTGGACAAAAGAGACAAATTTCAATCAACATTCACAACCCTCTTACACTGCAATCTGAGATGGTTTTAAAGAAAGGGAGACGTTCTTCCTCCAGCCCACACTATTTTATTCAATTGCTCCAGTTTTCTCATTATACAGCACATTTCCTCTACCCATACGGCTCTTCTCAGCCAAAAACAAGAGGGAGAGAAAGACCAGGGAAGATTGATTTTCAGCACAGATCAGATTCCACCTGCACAGGGAGGTTTTGGTCTGGACAGTCGGGGAGGCTCTGCGGTTTGGCCAGCAGGTTGTGTTTTTTTCAGCAGAATGAGCGGAGAAGGTTTCTTTAGGTAATTTCATACTTAGCAGTCCTGGGAGAGAGATGAAGCTGAGGAAACAGACTCATCAAATATGAGCAAAATATAGCACTTCCAACAAAGTGCTTTCCAGTTAGTAAAGAGTGAAATACAGAGTGAAGAGGGGCTGGAGCTTTAGTGTTCCCGTGCTGTTCTGAATAAGTGTGCAGACTATGCAGTAAGTGGATGTGAGAGCACTTGTTAGACTAGTAGAGCTAAGTACAGGCCACTTTGTTCAGTAGGTGGGGAACAATGTTGTGGAGAATCTCTTCTGAAATCTTTTCATCTTTTCAATTTTAGCATTATTCTTTCCTCTGTTTTCATTTCTGGGTCACAGATTATGTTTGGAGTTACAGTGACTCCACCTTTACAGAAAGGTTGGCTGGCCACATTTGGCTGTGAGGCAGGAACAGCATTGGCATTTGTTCATTTATAAAGCTTTGATGCAGATGCTTCCACCCTATATTTCATCCCTTTTAACGCAAGACTTCTGCACATCTTCTTGGTTCTGTTTTCAGACTTTAGGAAATCCAGCACGTGAGGGAAACGTAAGACAATCACAGGTACTTTCAGAGAGAGGGCTTGTCTATTGGTTGTTCTACAAATACAGATGCGAATACGTCCCTTGGGTGAAAGCTGATTTAATGGCCAAGAATCCTGTAGAGAAAGTTGCTATCCCAGCATTGGCAACAACTGCCTTAACTACAAAGCAACCCAAAAAGAAGACTGACTTATAAAGAAGGGAGTCTAAAAGAGACTTTGACAGTAAACAAAATCAAATGTGTCAATATCTGTGAAGTGTTTTAGAAAAAGAGAGAAAATGTCAATCGTTCCTCCACCCCACCTCCCACCACTACAGACCACCTCACTGGGAGGAGAGCAGCTCCAGAGACAGACCCCCAGTCAGCATCTGCAGCACCCCAAATCCACCATGTACAAATCCCAGCTCTGGGGGACCAGACAGGCCCAAAACCCTGCCAAATGAGCAAACTTTCTGTTGCTGCTGTTACACAGGTCAGACTTTGGGCTGCCGCTGGTCACTGGCCCTCTGTGACACCTGACGCTTTTTGGTTTGGGCTAGCCGAATTTGAGCTGCTACAGGCACCATCCAAAGGTCTTTTTTCAGAGCTGCTGCCTGTTTCCCTCCCAGAGAAGCTGTCCACAGCGGCGGGGAATGAGGCAGAGGGACAGATTCATTTTTATCCCATTTGTGGTCTGACAAACAGAGAGAACTCTACAATAAGATATGATTAAATAAATAAATGTATGGGGAATGCGGGGTCACTGTATGAAGCGCATGCATATGCCTGGGGTCGTCTGATGGGAGGGCCTTAGGACAGAGAGGTGAGAGCTGCAAGATGAAATTCTGCCACTTTTTTTTGTCTTTTCCAGATTTCTGTCGACCCCATCTTTAAGTTGAGGGAAAGATTGTGGTTTCTTTAAAGTGTTAATTAACACTTTGTGTCTGAAGTCACTGCTGGAGACCAGAACACGATCTTTTCCAAATATTAACCAGAGCTTAACGGATAGTTTGTTGTTGTTTTACATTTTAGTCCCATTTTAATAACCTTTAAAAGTAGCATGATGCTTTAACTGTTTGGTTTTAGTCTTTTGTATATTTGATTTCAGCATAACAGCCAAATTCTGGCTCATGAAACATTTTTATTCCCAACCTTTACTGCATGGAACGATACCAAGGTAAGGGGCCACTGGTTGTGAAAGACTACACATTTGCACCTTGAATAGAAGCTTTTAGGTTTCATAGCAACAGCAGCACATAAAAGAAAATAACAGGACTGGAGCCCGTGTCCCCTGGGTGACAAATTTTAGATTTTCAGTTTTGTGGAGGTGTTTGACAATTTAACACAGCTGGGAAAAAAATCATTGCTGTGCAAATGAGATGGGATGCCCAGCTGGCTTCAACAGTGGAGTGTCTGGACACACTGTAATGAGCTAAATAATGAAAAGTAAAATCACAGGCCAACCGAGGCCAAGTGTTGTTTCCCTGAACTACTGCTGTCAAAGCTGAAAAGCGTAGTTTTTCTTCATGCTGGTCCCTGGTGTGAAGTATCCAGGTGTTTGGCTCTGCAGCAAGATGTATAGTTTAATCAGGGCTTAATTATGCAGGGTCGATGTTTAGCGCACAGATCCACCAGGATCGGCCGTCCACAGGGAAGACAGATGCAGGGCGGTTACAGTTAATTAACCAACAGTAATTGGCAATCCCACCTAAAGACATTGCCATTGTAGAGCTGCCACTCTTAACTGCACGCCTCAACTGCTGCTAAACTTTGGCTCCAACCTCACGAGGAGCTGCTCCCAAATAAAGTCCTGACTGTCTTC
Source organism: Epinephelus moara (assembly GCF_006386435.1). Lineage (NCBI taxonomy): Eukaryota > Metazoa > Chordata > Actinopteri > Perciformes > Serranidae > Epinephelus > Epinephelus moara. The sequence goes on from NC_065509.1 coordinate 40,842,369, forward strand.
TCTGTCACCTGAAGATATAAGAAGAGTTATTACCAACCAGGTGTATGAAGACAAAGTGCTGCAGGAAGCATGGAGAAAAAAAAGAGTGTTTTTCTTATAAGACTTAAAAGAATTATATTTGTCTCATACTTCCTTATCTCTGCTTTTAATCTGCATTTATTTGTATAAATCAAAGATGTGAAAAAGGTCACAGATGACCCACATCCATTTTAGTTTATCTCTGGACACCCAGCAGGTTCTCCAGATGATTTTAACCAGTTTATTTGAAGATAAAAAACTATGAGCGAGTACACTTGAAATGTTGGCAATAAAAACAAAGGAAGGTGGTGATGATGCTGGATGACTGATGGCAGTGTGGGTATTCTGTATTTTACTTTAAGAGACTTTAACTTTAAGATTAATGGAGGTGTTACTTTAGTCCTGATTTCTTCTTTCTGGAGCATCCACTTCAGACACTTTCACATTTCTAGCCCAATGTCATTCCCAGGTCATCAAATACAGACACTTCATGCCCCTCGGTACCAAAGGTACCCTTTGCTGTCTTTATGAGACCATCCGCGGCAATATTTGACACTGAGAACAACTGACGTAGTATGAAGAGCACGACAGTCTATGTAGGGTTGGGAGGAAGGGCAGGTAGATGGCTCAAACAAAACTGGACTTTAAATCAGGAGACCACACTTCCTGTCCAATGGCAACACATTCTCACTCCGTCCTCGTCACATGTCCACGTTTGGTCATGGACTTTCCACGTCAGGTACCCTGGGTGTGTTGGTTTTTGACGTTCTGGGACGCCGTGTCAACTTCAGCCTGTTACATGCATTGTCTGTTTTCAAAATACACTTCTGTTTTCACAGGAAATGTACAGTTTGCAAGCACACACATGGTTGGATTTAGGAAAAAATAACGGGATTTGGCTTTCCAGTCTTACAGGAAGCAAACACTGACAGCCTCTTTGGTGAAAGTAGATGGTTGTTGGACCCATCCACTCCCCTGCCCATCCTACTCGGACTTCCACCGTCTTAACTTTCATTGTCGTCCTGTCATGTTTCCCCTCTGACGCCACCTGGCTCCGTTAAACAATAATGGTGACCGGCCTCATACCATGCCAATGTGAAAGGACAGCTTTTTTCGTTGGTGCGTGATGCCAGAAGTCACTGCCCAGGTGCCGGATCTTGATGAGTTTGGAGTGAGACGAAGAAGTCACTGTTGAGTTAATGTAATGTTACGTTATTTAGTTACATTGTCGTGTCTCTCACATGAAATTTTTACTTCAATCCACTTATCCACTTACGGGGGCAGCGGTACGGCCTCCTACCAGTTAGACCTCTAACAGGAGGCATCCTGATCAGATCCCTGAACAACCTCAACTGGTTCTTTCCAATACGAAGGAGCAGCGGCTCTACTCCGAGCTTCCTCCAGATGTCTGAGCTTCTTACTACATCTCTAAGGGGGTGATCACACAGAAATGAGACGCTAGAGACGCGGACGCTTCAAAGACACTTGAAACGCTGGAAGCGCGTATTCAATGCGCACTAGCTACTGGCGTCTGACGCTCAAAAAGTTGAAAATATTTTAACTTTTCAGCGTCTACGCCCGTCTAAAAAGAAGCGTCTACAAAAACGCCCATCTAAAAAGACACTTGAATGCTGGTCAGATGCGCCGTATCATAGGAAAACAATGGTTTGACTGGTGTTGCGTTTCTAGCGTTTGATCTCGGTGTGATCGCTCCCTAAGGCTGAGCCCAGCCACGATACAGAAGAAACTCATTTTGGCTGCTTGTATCTGTGATCTCATTCTTTCGGCCACTACCCAAAACTCATGACCAAAGCTGAGGGTTGGTACGTAGATGGACCGCTAATTTTAACAAAGGTCTGGCGCAGTATCTACATCAATGCTGACAACACGCCAAACCACCTATCCATCTCATGCTTCATTTAAAGAGATAAGACTTCATTATCCCAGACCGCGGAAATTCACACATTACAGCAGCTAAAGAGTCAGAAGTGAGAGACGGAAGGAAAAAGAGACTGACTGCTGACTCATAAACTCATGAACACCCCTGAGCAGGAACTCTCTTCTGACCCCAAGCGAAGGAATTCATATTTACATCAAGTTATTATTATTATTTTTTTTTTTTAAGATATCTTTTAGGGCATTTTTTTTTGCCTTTAATTGATAGGATAGTGAAGTGTGAAAGGGGAAGAGAGAGAGGGAGAGAAATGCAGCAAAGGGCCACAGACTGGAGTCGAACCTCGGCCGCTGCGGCAACAGCCTTGTACATGGGGTGCCTGCTCTACCACTAAGCCACTGACGCCCCATACATCAAGTTATTTAATGTTACTTAACAAACGTACTTATTTTAACCCCAAATATGATCTTTTTTCTAAACCTAACCAAGTAGTTTTGTTGCTTAAATCTAACCGAATTTCAGCTGTGCGTTCCATAGTTACACCAAACAGTGCCCTGTGCATCGCTATCAGACGCCATGGGGTGTGACAAAGCGTCGGGATTTGATGACCTGGAAATGAGAACGGGTTGGCCATGTACAAGCTGTTGCTCTATCACTATGGTGTTTCCTGCTTCCTGTGTCCATAGCTGTGGCTGGTTAACATAAAATCACCTCCACCTCCGGCAGGGGAAAGTCACCACAGACACCAGACGCCACAACTCGTGTGAACTTATTTGGCCAGAGCTTCAATGTAACAAATGTTAATTCATATGTAAAACTCCTGCACTCCAGCTGTAACCTCTTAAATAATGAGTTAAAAGCACACACACACAAATGTTAATAATCTTTGTAAGTTAGCATTTGCAAACATTGTAGTTGAATGTTGAATTTCAAACCCACTTTTAGTCTCACTATAGCCTGTGAGTAAATTACAAGTGGCTAGAAAACATGTTGGCCAAAGTAAGTTGTCTAGCAAGGACTTCAGGCAAGAATTGGTAAGTCATTAGTGTTGCATTTAAAGCAAAGAGAAAAATCAATGGTGAAGTGAGGGAAGAACAGACAGTGAATTTATGTGAGAAACAATCTTTGAATGACGCATCAAAACACTCAGACAATTTACTTCTTTATCTTCACGACACTGAAGTGGCAATCATCTTTGATACAGGTCTGCTCCAATGCCTAACCTATGTGCCTTACGCAACGTTACCTGTCAATCTGTATTCACACGGCAGAAAACAACAGACAGGCCGCAGTATCAACTCTGACAGATGATTATTTCTTATGAATGGTGCTTTCACCTACAGCGAGTCACCTCCAAACGCTGCAGCTCAGAGATGACACGCATCATTGCAGCTATTTGGAGACAAGCCATGCAGCCTGATGGCTCGCTGTGACAGAATGTGAACGTGCTCTGCTATATCTCTATGTGCACAGTCTGCCACAGTATATTACCTTATACTGCCTGTTATTGTAACGTCTACGATGCCCTTGCAGTGAATGTAAGCACCTATTAAACATGTACACAGAGTGGGTGAGGGCTCAGTTCGTAGTGTTGGTTGTCAGAATATTTCAGCTCCACTGTCAGCGAGAGAAAATCAGACTGAATTACCATTTTGTTTCACTTCATCCATTCAGCCTGACTTTGTGTTCATGTTCAGAGGTTATTTTCTTACTTATCTTCCAAATTCTAAAAAGTAAAAGTGTGTAAAATAAAAACATTTTATCCTGATATTTAATCAATAACTCCTTCAGTGTTTGAAGGTTTAATAAAAGAAGTAATTTAAACTGTGGCTAACCTAAAAACACTGACTCATTGAGACCCATAATTAACACTGTCAGAGACGAACCGCTGACTAACTGCAGCTGAATGACTTACAGCACTTGTGGAAGACTGCAGAGACGTCAGCACGGACACTGAATCCCATTTCCAATCACACAGCAACTCAGACGGGTCAAAGATGAAAATCAGTTGTGCTGCTTAAAGCAATATTCCCTCAGAGTCCATCGTTCACTGTGATTAAAGGATAATTAGGGTCAACCCTGGACCTGATATTTTCCATAATACCAATTGATTCTGACCACAGCCGTGTTCATTTCTTCATTATGAGACTAATTACACCCCGTTAGCTTGTCTTTAGAGACCTGTGGACACTTGTATCAATCACAGATCACATCTGTTACAGCATATTGACAATCTGCTTTCAGAAAACATCTTTTATACTCATCTTTTAAGAGGATAAATGACATGCAGTGCCTCTGACCAATGAAACTACACTAATGTAAAGACATCCATCAACTTCCTGTCTTTTATTTACAGTCCTTAAATGACAAACTAAAGCACCTCTCTGACTGGATTAATGTCTTTTAAAGGGGGTAGGTGATTTACTATTTTTACTATTACTACTATTACTAATCACTAATCTACTAGTGCATACCCATTGGTAGCTTTGTCACCTTCTACCTATGCCAGTCCTCAATGCCTATGTGCAGTTTCACATAGATTGACCACGTCAGTGAGTAGAAAAACGTGGGACAGACAGAATGACTGACTGACAGAATGACACACTGACAGTTTCCGTCATTATGTACAGCATACCATACCATGACTTAGTCATACCAAACATTAGAAAACACCAACATTGGTCCACAGGGGGAGCCACAGCGATCCGTCACATTTTAGCCATTTTGAAGCATTTTTCTGTTGTTATAGCGCCACCCAGTTGCCAATTAGAGTTAAATTTCTCCAGTCACCTTGAGGCGTCCTGTTCTACATATCTACCAAGTTTAGTAAAAATCCATATGGCCTTTATGTGATGAGCCACGCCCTCCGCAATATTCATTGCCTTATAGAAGCTCAGTTTTAGTAAGTTTTCCAACTTTTGCCAAGAGGGAACTTTAGATATTGGTCCCTAGATTATGTTCACCCAGTTTCATGCAGATCGCTCAAACTTCTTAGGAAGAGATCGATTTGAAGTGTTTTTCAAAAAATTCCAACAGAGATTGTTGAGCAGTGTGCAGTACATTTCTGGGGCCATTTTGATTCCCTAATATTGCTGTTTACTCGCACACCGCTCTTTAGTACAGGCAGCTGCCACGGGAGGAGAAGAGGTTTGCTCCTTAAGGCTCCAAAATAACTTCTGTTGACAGCTCACAGTAACTTAATACAATACAGTTTCTGGCTTTTCTTTGATATCCAGTGCCAGCAAAAAATGTTGCTGCACATTTCTGATCCGTTGTTAGCGCAGTTAGCTTGTTTACTATATTACATAAGTTTCATCCTCACACTGAACATCCTGCTGAACCCTCTTCAAACTCTCAAACAACATAATATGGAAAAAAGGAACAAATAGTGGAATATTTGACAGCTAAATCTGATTTGACTAACATATTCTAAATTGGGTACAGTTGGGTACCAGTTTTGGCACCTTAACCTTACAAACTGCAGCCATTTTACAATATTGGATATGCACCTTCAGGCATACTGGTAGGTGCAGTATTCAAACTTCCATTGTAATCATCCTTTATGGTTTACAGACCAGCTGGTTCAACTTGCTGTCCATGGTATGCACACTCACAGTTTTTGTTTGCGATGATAGCTTTCAGTTTGACCTCCAAGTAAAGTGGCAGCTAATCTGACTGACCTGGTTAAACTGTCTCGTAGTTGATGCTTCTGGATTTCTCCTTGGTGGATAAATCAGAAATCATCAGCCCAGCAAATGGTCCTCAAACTTTACCCCTGCTGAAGAAGGGACACTTTTTTGTTGCTCATACCCTTATAATTTAGACCGATTCAACTGTTATATTAAAACCTTTTCTCGTACAGTGGCCATTTTGTGGTACAAATGATAATATCAGGTGATGCCAATCTTCCTCAGCAGTCTCACTTTGTCTCTGCTTCTCTTTTATTTTCCCACTTGTCATCTGAAAACATCATGAAGAAATGAAGTTTCACGCTGCTTTCGTGTTTCACAAAACGAACCCTGTTGCACCTCATTACGCCTCCCTCTCCCTGCTGAGGTTTGTCCCACTCAAAACAGGAGGTGAGGGGTGGACGGCATGGGGAGCAGCTCGAAATTTGAATATGTGACAGACACACCTAGCTGGAAACATGTCTGTCTTCCTAAAATAGAAAACTTCACATAGCTGTAGTCTCCTGTGACGTAAATGTTTTCACAGGCAAAGATTATTATCAGGGAGAATGCAGTCTGAGGGAGGAAGAGGAGGAAGAGGATGGACCGAAAACTTTGTCGATCTTCTTTTCTTACATAAGGCCAATCATTGAGGGGTTTGTTTGTGTTTGTGTATTGAGTAATGGTGGTGGGACCAAGTTATTAACACAAGTCCTAACATAGGCTTTACTGTCAGTGATGATGCAGAGGATGAAGCACAGCAAAACAGGATATAAGCAGAGCTAAGAACACAGGCAGCTAGTAAGGTAGAGTTTTAGGCAGGTGTTGTGACCTCTCTGTTGATCTCAGGGTCTGTTCAAGTCGACCACCTTTTCTGGATCAGCCCTAATTATCCTCAGATTTATCCAGATCAGGTCTGATTTGTTCAGGCCTCTCCTTTTTTCAAATAGCTTAGGCCCAATCCCAATACCCCCCTTTGTCCACTACCCTTTAGCCCTTGGCCCTGCCCCTAGCCATTGCCCACTACCCCTTGGCCCTCGAAATGAAGCAAGGAGGGGTAGGGGTTGAAATATTTCCCTAGGAATTGGGACACCACTCACTACGTCACCGCGTCGGTTACGTTCACGCATACGTAACTATTTTAAACAGGAAGCTGCGAGCCATCTACATTTCCAACCGGCATCTACAATGGAGTCTCCGGTTGAGTTCATCCTACCGATCACGTTTGCTGGATTCATCATGCTTTGTTTGATGAACGACAGATGACAGTGGACTTCTGCTAGCTAGCTAACCAGCTAACATTATGAGGCAGCATAGTTATACTAGCTGGCGTGTTATCGTAATGTGAAAAATCCGACAATTTTGCAGAACAGGACAGATGACAGACGCTAGATAGTGCGAGCTAGCTAGCTAGCTAACAAGCAACCTGAGGACAGTAACGTTAGCTATGTATGAACTTTTTTCCCCGTCTCTTGCTCGGTGGTAGCCATGGTGACGTCTGCCCCTCGCTGGCAAGTCAGCATCTGAAACCCCTCGCTCCGAAGGGCTAGTTTCATACCCACTACCCCTCATTATGCCCCCTACCTCTACACACAAAAAGGAATTGGGACACTCCTACCCCTCGCGGGAACACGCAAATGTAGGGGTAGGGGAAAGGGGGGGTATTGGGACGGGCCCTTATGTAGTCTCAGCTCCGGTGGATTTTCCATTTGGATCAGGTCCAACATTTTGGACCCATGCAGACCTATCAGCTTTGAACATTTTGAACACAAGCTGTCATTTGTAAAGGTTTTAAAGTCGGCTAGTTGTTAAATGAAGGCAAAAACCAATGTCAGGGCAGTGACTTCCGGTAGCAGACACAGTTGGAAAAAGCTGTCCTTTCACGTTGGCATACACAGCTGGTTGCCGTTATTGTTTATTGGCATCAGAGGGAAACACAGCGGGACAACAACGAAATTTAAGGCAACAGAAGTCCGAATAGGCCGGGTGGCAGGGGTGGTGGATGGGTAGAACAACTGCTGACCTTCACCCGGGAGGCCGGTGTTCACTTCCTGCAAGATTGTAAAGTCTTGAAGTCTAGTAAAGTCCATGACCAAACGTTGATATGTGATGAGGTCGGAGTGAGAATGTGCTAAAATGCTAGAATGCATTTTAACCCTTTAGAAACCCTGAACCATTCCTGTATGTCATGTTCTGATTTCAGTGAGTTTCTGAATGGGTTTTTGGTTAGATGCCTAAAATAAGACTTTAACATTTTGTGACAGACAAATACATCAGTAAAAACCCCACTTGTGAATTTTGAAGCTTTTATGTGTCTTTAAAAAGACGGTTGCTTACAAGTGTCTAATGTGTCTACAGAACGCCATCACACCGGACATGAACATGGCTAAATTATATGCTAATCTATGACTAGAAATCAACTATTCTATAAATGAACTATTATTTTTTTTCAATTAAAATAATAGTTTCCTATTTCCTTTGGTATTTTTTGTTTTATACAGATATGCAATGATGATTGCTGAGTAATATGTATTTTGATGTTATCCAATGTCAAGTCTCTGATCATGAGATGAGACGATATGTGCATGATAGCGTGCACTAGGGCCCATCTCAATAGTGTGCAATGGGGTCCATTTTAACTACCTTACGCCACTGCGGGCATGGATTAGTTTGTTTATAGCCTAATCTTAGCTTTTGACAGGCGTTTATACTTCAAAAATCATAGAAGTGTATCATAAACTTTTGATTCCCACAGAGCTGATTTTCTGCAATAATCCAAAATCAGTTTGAAAAGTATTTTAGATTTGTTGCAAATCTTTCTTTATTTCCAAATGGAGAACATTATGCCTGGGGATTCAAAGTGTAAAATGAAAAATAAATGTTTTAAAATGAATCAATCACATCATGATCAATGTCAACTTAAACTTAACTCAAATTTATTTATAAAGCACATTTAACAACTCATTTTAACCAAAGTGCTGTACAAAAGGATTAAGATGCTAAAACACACACACCTGAGGCAACAGAACTGTCAGGTACACAGTTCATACGTTCAGAGACACAACACACAGAGGCACACATCAGAGAAGGCCACGTCACGGGGACTCAAACACTAATGAATAAACGTAGGGTTTGAGCCTGGACTTGGACGAGTCAGAGAAGGGAGCAGAGCTTTCTTAATTACTCTGTGTTCTCACCCATTTAAAGATTAAAATTGTATCTTCCCTTATCAGTAAAAATTTAATCTGGGCAGCAGATGTTTTCTATGACAATGGTTTTGTTGTTGCAAATCATTTGAATACAATCTTAAATTATAGGAGAACTAGTCCATACCCATTGGTAGCTTTGTCACCTTCTACCTATGCCAATCCTCAATGCCTATGTGCAGTATCACATAGATTGACCATGTCAGTGAGTAGAAAAACGTGGGACAGACAGAATGACTGACTGACAGTTTCTGTGATTATGTACAGCATACCATACCATGACTTAGTCATACCAAACATTAGAAAAAAAAACAAAACATTGGTCCACAGCGGGAGCCACAGTGATTGGTCGCATTTTTCTGTTGTTATAGCGCCACCCAGTTGCCAAATAGAGTTAAATTTCTCCAGTCACCTTGAGGCGTCCTGTTCTACATATCTACCAAGTTTAGTAAAAATCCATATGGCGGTTAGGCCTAGATAAGAAATGAGCTCTCTAGCGCCCCCATTTTGTTTGATGGGGTCAATAATGGAGGGGTCCCCTCAGATTATGTGTGGTCATATGCCTACAAAGTTGCGTGGTGATGGGTGAAACCCTTGAGATGTTATACACCTTTATGTGATGAGCCACGCCCTCCGCAATATTCATTGCCTTATAGAAGCTCAGTTTTAGTAAGTTTTCCAACTTTTGCCAAGAGGGAACTTTAGATATTGGTCCCTAGATTATGTTCACCCAGTTTCATGCAGATCGCTCAAACTTCCTAGGAAGAGATCCATTTGAAGTGTTTTTCAAAAAATTCAAAATGGCGGAAAATCTATATAAGCGGAAGTTATGGGTTCTTGAGGCAAATGTGTTCCTCATGAGGAGAGGCATCTCTGTGCAAAGTTTCATGTCTCTACGACATACGGGGCATGAGATATGCCCATTCAAAGTTTGCAATTTCAATCGGTTGCTATAGCGCCCCCCTTTGGCCAATTGATGTAATATTGCTTCATTGGCATCCTCCCATGACCCTCTACCACTGTGCCAAATTTCACATGGATTGACCAAGTCAGTGAGGAGAAAAACATGGAACAGACACACACACAGAGTTTTCGTCATTATATAATAAGATAAGGTACGCGAAAACACATATGTTGTATTTAACTAATCTGTCTGTGTCCTGTGATTCACCTCCATCCTCACAGTAATGCTGGTGGAGCGTGATGTCTTTTAGACGAGACAGACAGAAATAAAGTGGGACAGACTGTTCTTCACGGACTGTGACAGCTAAACGAGACTGACGATAACAGAAATTAAAAGATGACATTTACACAGACACAGAGGAAAAAACACCAAGAAAGACAGAAAAGAAAAGATGTCATGTCTGCGAGACTCAAACTACTCTGCAGGAGTTTAGCTCTGCCACTTTCAGTTTTCTCTTTGTCTCTCTTTCCCCCTCTCTGTATCTATCATCCCCTTTTCTTTTCTGTTCCTTCCTCTAATCTCTAAAAGCCATCCATCCTCCTTTTACTCTCCTTTTTATCTCTTCCTCTGCACATCCCTCATTGCTCTTCTCCTCGTCTTCATCTGTGTTTCCTCTCAGTGTCTCATTTGTCTTCTAATTAATTAATAATTGATACCTTTTATGTTTTCCAGCTCCCCACTGCCCCACAACAAGGCCCTTATTTGTCCAAATCTTTAGAAGCAGACGATACATCTTTTAAAGCCTCTCCTTTCTGTTGAATCCCCTGCAAGAAATTGACAGAGTGGTTTATGGGTATTTATCATGCCCTGTGGGACGGCTTGGTAATCACATGCAACCACAGCGCAATCTATCACCTAAATACACAACTGTGTCTAAGTAGCACAGCATTATCTCCTCTTCGCTGTGTTTCTCTTCTATCTCTGCCTTCTCTTTGCTGTTGGGTTGCTGTATGTGCTAATAATGTCCTCGTTGTTACTACAGAGAGATAACAGCCATTAATACTGCCTGAGAGAAGAGGGGAGGTGTAACATTTACTGTCTTTGCAATAGCCGAGATGCAGTCACTGTTTTACAGTGAGATGCTCTGATGTTCAGAGTCAAGAACAAGTCCTGAACGTTGTGTTTCCAACCTTTAATAAGTCACTATTGGATTCAAAAGGTTAGCCTAACTTTATCACAGGCTACACATTACTGGAAGATATCTAACATTATGAATTAAAAGAAATAAACAAAGCAATTAAACATTAAATAAATATCTGGAAAACATTCAAGAAAATGTAATCCAAAGGCTGGATAATCAAATAAAAATGGAAAAAGAAAGAATACTCTCAGTGCTCAGCTGTTGGTGACTAGTCTCACATTTCTCAGAGGCTCTGGGGAATTTAATGTCAGAGTTTTCGAAGTCCTGTCTACATTCTTGAACCAGATCAAAGCAGCAGATACAGTACATGTTAAAGTATTTTATTTTGAAAGTTTTTATATCATTTTGTAGCTTCCCAGTAGAGCGCCCATGTATTCAAATGCAAATATTCTTTTTTTTTTTTTTAAAACTACAGATGGAACATGCTCAGCTGCCCCCTAATAGTCGACCAAACATTATTCAACCAGGAAGGGCATTAGTCGTCGGGATTTCATTGGTCGCTTAGTTGCGGAAAAAACAAACCAAAAAAAACATACAAAAAACCCTATATGACTGGACCATGTTGGATCTTGATTTGAAAGGAAAGACACAGGAAGTGGCCGTGCTCAGCAGTCAGACAGGAGTCACATAAATTAAGTTACACCTTCAAAACATTAGTCGGCGTGGGGGTTCCTGTGAAGTGCTGTTTAGTTTAGTTCAAAACACACATTAAATACACATTAAACACACATTAAACACACATTAAACACACATTAAACATGGCTTAACGGAGACAATTTCAAACACAAGTACACAAATCAGCTTCACTATAACTCGCAGCATTCACAGACAAACACTTGTCTTTATCTGGACACATTTTCCCCACAAATACAACATGCTAATGTTTTTAGCACAAACCTATGGCATTTTACATTGTATAAATTAGCCTAGCAGCTAGTGAACTTTTCCTCTACCCATATGAAGCCAGGGACAACAGCAATATTTAACAACGGTAACGTTACAAAATTCGGCTCCATTACAACTCACAAGGTTCACTGACAAAACAACTGTCTTATACGAAACACGTTTTATAAACAAATATAACATGCTAACATTATTAGCACAAGCCTATGGCATTTTACTTTGTATAAATTAGCCTAGCGACTAGCAGAGATTTCCTCTGCTCATATGAAGCCAGGATAAATCTAAGCTATTTTTGTGGAGGCTTTATTGTCTTCACAATTTATTGTTTCTTGTGAAATTAAAGTAAATAAAAGCTTTGTTTCCACTGAGGGAAATGGTTTCAGCTTACAGAAACAGAAAGGAAGTCTGCGTCGTTGCAAATTCTGGGGTGGTGCTCACCAGGCTAAGCCATACGTATTATGTTGATTTGACACAGAAGTACAAATCCCGCTTTAGATTACAAGCTCCAAAACCTAAGGAGACAGCAACAATCTAAAGCAGATACCAATTTTGCTTCTGTTTTACACCACTTTACTTTCATTACCACAAGAGCGAAATGGTCCCATCCCTCAGGTCTTTATAGGAGTATCTAAACAGAAACACTAAGAAGTAAAAGACGAGTGGAGGCCTGCGAGGAGTTTGCCCGGTGACACTGAAAGGACTCAGAGGACGAGAACAAATCGAACCTCTTGGCCTGAGTCCCGAGTGCTCTGTGTGAAAAATGTCAGGTAGCTCTCATCACCTGGTTGACAGACACCTTCCATATGGTGAAGCAGGATGTAGCTATGTCATGCTGGGGTGATGCCTCTCAGCAGCAGGGAGAAGGACACTGAGAGGTTTGTGAGGAACACCTGATCTGAGACCGAGGTGAAGATTAGAACAAAGATCTGAAACCAAACTGTCTTTGTTCGGTTCTGCTGAAGCTGAATGAAAATCTGTGGCGACCAACACCGAGATCAGAGTTCAGCAACATGACAGAAGATCTACGAGGAGCAAAGGCAGAACTCAGGTTTGAAAAGCAGATGGAGCCACGTCTGTACTGCTGCCAGTAGTACCTGTAACATACAAAATGAAATACGTGCCACGTGTATTGTTTCAAATCTACAACAAAACACAACAAGTTTTGCAAACAAAATACAACAGAAAAGTTAAAAAGTTAAGAAGACTGAATACTCTACAAAGCCGGTGGTCGGTGTACATATTGGCCCGTCGCTATAACTACAGACACTGGACTTTAAATTAGATCTGCATGGGGTGTTTAAATAGCATAAAGCTTTATAGACAGAGAGTGAGAAGTGGAGTGAGGAAGCCGAAAGATTAGAGGGTTTATCGTGTCTTGTGGGAGTCGAGATGAGTCATCCTTTATTGAGAAGAGGAGAAAAAGCTGCAGGTTAATGAGGAAGAGGGCGAGACACAAGAGGCAAATATCACAAAGACGAAAAGCCGCTGTCTCTTCATGTCCTCGGTCAGAGGCTGCAACCTGATCAGTCAAACAGTTACGGTTCAGCGCTCGAGAAGACGGGCTTTGTTGACTGAGAAGAAACCTGTGATCTGCTTTTTGATTCTGAACTGAAGTCGTTATTTTGTCAAATATATTTACTGCTCTTCTGTGTAACTGTGGCTGTGAATGTAAATGTGGTGCTTGTGGTATAGAAACAACAGGAGTGGCAGATAATCGTAACAGTTTGAAGTCATTGGTTTTGCAAGGAATACCCAGAGAGGTCTAAAAGTGCAGAGCATACGAACTCTCCATCATCCACTTTGTCAGCTCAGAATTAAGTGGTCTTTACTGGTGAGACAACAATTTACGGAGCTGCACTGAGCACACCGGCCAGCTGACAGTAATGAAGTGTCCGTGTTCAAAAGGCTGAGACTGTTTGAACCAAGCTGTTTGGAACACACAAAAAAATACTGTTAGAGTGGATTTCTACTCTGAATGCACTCGTACTGTATATCATTTGTAATTTTTACAATCAAAATACTTTATTATGTGTTAGAATCTGAACCAGAGACACCAAAACAATGTCAATAAATGGTCCTGACAGACCTTTTTCCAGCATCCACAACTCCCGCCTCCCCCCCGGAGTTTTGAAACTTATCCGGGGTCAGTGATGACTGATGAGCTTTACAATATAACGTGAATGCTAACGTTAGATAGTACTGATGACTGGCAACAAACAAGACAGTAGGCTAACGTTAGCAACTGGATGCTGTGTTGTCATATGACGTTATGTTATATCAGAAGCAAACTAAACATAACGTTACCTGTCCTGCACAGTCAAACGCAACCCCGGAGATTTGAAACTTATCCAGGGTCAGTGATGACTGATGAGTTTTATAATATAACGTGAACGCTAATGTTAGATAGTACTGGTGACTGGCAACAAACAAGACAGTAGGCTAGCGTTAGCCATTAGCAACTGGATGCTGTACGTTATAGCCTATGTCACATTAGAGGCAAACTAAAAATACCTGTCCAGCAGAAACTCTGCGACCATCTTGTCCCTTTTTAGCTCAGGGTGAAGCTACATCAGTCTTCGCCATCCCTCGAAAGGATGCTACGCAATCGGTTACGTCAGTCGGAGGCCTCCACGTGGGGAAGACAGACAGGGCAGGAGAAAACTCAGACTAATCATTGCCTTCAGAGTTGAAGTTTTGTCAGTGACGCCTGGGGCACCTTTTAGCATCACAGTGAACATTATAACACGTAGTTAATGTTGTGACATGTGAAGTTTTGAGTAAAAATAAGTACATTTGTCATGAGCAAAGTCAGTGACGTCATTTTGTGACGAGCATACATAAATCACACGACAATAAAACATCACTAACTGTTTTTTAGACAGGACACAACCAGCAGTGTCATGGGTGAAAGTCCAGTTCGGTTTGATCCATCCACCTCCCACTCTACAACGACTTCCTTGCTCATAATACTATGTCTTTGCTCTCAGCGTCAATCTGTGCATTTAGTTGGAGTCAGGTGACAGTAATCGTAGATCTAGACATCATAGAAAAGTTGCGTGCATTGGAGTAGTCGGAGGACCTGAAGCGGTTAAAGGAACAGTGTGACATTTTGAGTAAAATACTTATTCACAGGCTAAAGTTAGATGACAGGACTGAATCTCCGCTGGTTGCCTGGCAACCTCAAGGTGACATTACTCCAGGAAATCATGTTGTTTAGAGCCAAACTCATGATGTCACTTCTTGTCTGACCTCTGTTAAAGCCACGTCTCATTCAGCATTTCTGTTATCAGGGTGCCTGAAAAAGATTTTATTGTTTATATCTTAATAGTTGTAATCTCTAGCCCATGAACATCAAGGGTTTATGGGTAATGGTGTTCATTAGAGGCTGCTAAAAAGGATAAATATAACATTTTTTGTTGTCACCCTCAAATACCTTTCATTAAGCAGCAGTATTGACCTACATAACTCCGCTCCCCGCACCCTGTTTGGATTTAAAATAAAGCACATATTATCAGTAAGACGATGAAACCCCACCCACACATTAAAGCTTCGTTACATCAGCAGTCTTGTTTGAATTAAGTTACAATAAGCTTCATTTAACCATTGTTTACAATGACGGACGCTTTGACATTTGACCTTTTCTGGTGTAATATGCTAATTTACATGTGTGCCGTCATCCATCAGAGGCTGACAGTTAAACACGGAGCACTATCTCACCGCAGCAGAGGCCTGGACACAGGACACTGCTGGCTTTAGGCTCAGTGTGTGTGTGTGTGTGTGTGTGTGTGTGTGTTTAGGGGTCACAGGGGTTTGAATCACTTAATTCCGTCCAAGAAACGACTGTTATCGAAGCTCTACAGCTCTCGGTGCACTCAAGGAGGGTGAGGAGGAGAGAAAAGGAAAGAGAGAAGAGGAGGAAGAAACAGGATCTGAGAGGAGAGATTTAATTTTTGCATCAGGGCTGTAGAGTATGTAGCAAACTCCATTAACACAGACATAAAATGTTGTTTATTACCCAGAGAAAAGAGACTCAACATGACCGCAAAATAAAAATCTGCCAAATTTATCTTTAATTTTGTGTCCTTGTTCAGCCATTAGGAACAGCGCGGGGCTGTGAGGAGACTTTAATGGCCTGACTCAGAAGTGCAAGATCATGTGAGACATACGGGCTCAAAAAGCATTTTTCCCAGTCACAATCATCAGAAAAGGAGCAGCTGTAAAATGGCGAGTGAATTTTTTTAGCACCACAAACACGCCAGAGTGTCTCCTTGTATGATCAGACTTAAATCCATAAGATCCAGTAATAGCTTGAAAGCCATATGATTGAATTATTTTATCTAATTATTGTTCATGTGTGCAGGGAGCCAACAGGAAGTCAGCATGTCAGCCAGAGGAAGTGTGTGACACACATGTTGGCAAGCAGCTCAGACAATGGAGGGCTCTACCAGCCTGTTCTCATCCCCAGCTCATCAAATACCAACACTTTGTCATGCTCCTTAGGGTGTCACAAAGAGTGACACTCTTTAGTGTCTTTATGAGACGCTCAAGAGTTTCAGCTAACTCCACTATAAACCCATTCATGACAATGCTTGACATTGATTGGAACACAATACTCTGGTGAATGTGCTAATTTTAGCCCCTTTGCCGGCAATATCCAATGACGTGCTATCGCAAAATACCGTCCATCTCAGTGACTCACTCTCCTCCTGCTCTCTTTGTGCGGGTTAGCACACGCTACCACAGCAGCTATGGCTAACATCCGATACTGAGCTGTTAACCGTTGACAACATCAGTCGTGTGATGCTAACCGTTAACCCTGTCACTGTGCGTGTGACTCTATCCCAGTCTGATGTTAACAAGGAAGAGTAAGAGTATGATTGATTGACTGATGTCTTTATTTCGAACATGTAAAACACAACAAAAACAGTAGTTAAAAAAACATATACCAGCTAACTGCGAATACTGACCAGAGAGCAGGGAAAGGAGGAGGAATTAAATGACATTTTACCCCTTTTTAAATGGTCAAATTTGCGGTAAGGTTGCAGTAATTGGATGGTCGTGCAGAATGCATGGGGATTTGCTGAATTTGCATAAAGGCCCTGACACACCAAACCGATTCTCAGCGAAAAAAGTTGCACTTGAACAAACCACAAAGATCACATCGGATGCACGTACATTCTGCACCTGCATGACAGGAAATAACTGTCTTTGTAACTGTTTGCTTAAGAGTTCAATGACTAAAGAAAAATAATCTGACCCTCTGTAACAAGTTTGGTTTGGTCTCACTCCCCTTCTGTAGCTCTTTGTTTACTTTCCTCACTTCCGTTTCTCTTCTCATGCGCTGTGCTGGACTGACAATCAGACTGATTTCATTCACCAATGCAGTTTCCATTCAATATGTTGAATCGGCAGAAAAAAATACGACTCGCCCCGAGAAGGGCTAACGGTGCAGGGCACACCGCATCAATGAGGGCAGCAGACGCTCATCAATTGCCCGACTTTGACCGACTGCAGCACCCTTGAGGGACTCTCTATCGGCCCAAAAACGCAGAAGCCTGCCTAAATGAATGGAATGCAGAATCCTGATTTTCTTAATACATCCATAGTCCATGCTGGTATGAGGTAAGAATGACGTGATCAAGGGAAGTCCAGTTAGACTGAAGATCCATGAGTTTGAAGACTTCTAGAGATACAGAAATACTCCACATTGGTTTATTGTGAGTAAGTATTGTGAGTAAAATTGTTGATGCATAATTTCAATAGCTAGAACAGAATAATGAAGAGACATTACTACATTTCAATACTGCTCTTTTAGCACATATGTTTAGCATGCTAAAAGAAACTATTCCTCTCAATTAACAGTCCTACCTATTTGACTACTGTACACATTGTGCTATTTTGCTTGATCATTTTCAAAAGTGTTTGACTCACACACACAAAAAGTTCGAAGGTCTCTCCCCACTTTCTGATTTAGAGATAATAAATCATCCTGTTGCCTGAAACGACAGCACAGTGCGTTAACTCTCCAGACACTTTCCATCCAAGTTTTGTTTTTTAATTAAATCCGACTCTAATATCTTTCCCCAGCTCAGACTCTGGAGGCTGTACATCCCCAACGGGCTCGCCACGGGTGAAATTAGACCATCAGCCTAATTTAACAGCTATTGCCTTCGTCATGATTAGAGATTTAACATCTCACTTGGCAATCAGAACACGCAGCAGACATTTCCAATTCTCAGACTTTCTTTGCAGCAATGGATGATTTTTTTAGGTGAGAAAATATGGGGTGGGGGAGTATCGAGAGATTAGCAGGGAGATTTTCCCCTTTTTCTCTGCATAATTAATAAGATGTTTAGTACTCAGAGGACCTGAATGTGCTGAAGGCTTCATTAAATTCTGGGAGTTACTCGGTTGTGTTTCTCTTGTATTCTGAAAGCAGAGATGGTTAATGTGGATGGAATATTGAATCCTGTACATTGTGTCTCTCAAGTGTCTGGTTATCAGCTGTGGTGCATTTAAAGGAGAACTGCAGCATTTAACACACTTGAGTTCAAATGTTACATGTGTGTAATTAGTATTAATTTGTGTCAGCTGGAGACATGTTAAAGTATGTCTCGCTTTTGTTTCATTCTTTTTCTGTCAGCTGTTTCTTGTTGAAATAATTTCTTTCACCTCAGGGATCCATGACATATGACGGCAGAGCAGAATTTATGGGAACAACCCAGCCAACATTTAAGAGCACTGTTTGTAGATAGATAGATAGATAGATACTTTATTCATCCCCTCAGGGAAATTCAGGGTATATCATAGCTCAATAAATACAGTAAGAACAGACAGTAGCCTACAAAACAACACAAACACACAATAAAAGACGTATTCGGACAGTCAATAAATAAAATGTGAGCTTAATAAAAAATAGTAAAAAGAGTCAGTAGTGGGTTGTGTAGTTGTGTAGTGGGGTCTGATGGCCGTTGGGACAAACGACCTCCTGTGGCGTTCAGTCCGTGAACGCAGCGCGATGAGCCGCCCGCTGCAGCTGCTGCTCTGCTCCACCAAGGTGTGGTGGAGAGGGTGGTTGACATTGTTCATGATGTCCAGCAGCTTGGTCCACATCCTCCTCTCCACCATGGTCCCCAGTGAGTCCAGGCACCTCCCCAGCACTGACCCAGCTTTGCGGATCAGCTTGTCTAGCCTTCTGGTGTCCCTCTCTGTCGCACTGCCTCCCCAGCAGACAGCAGCATAACAAATGGTGCTCGCCACCACTGACCGATAAAACATGAGCAGCATCTCCTCAGAGACGTTGAAGTACCTGAGCCTCCTCAAGAAAAAGAGCCTGCTCAGTCCAGCTTGCTATCCAGGTGTACGCCCAGGTACCTGTAGGACTGTACCACCTTGATGTCCTCGCCCCTGATGTTGACTGGCTGCAGAGGTGGTTTAGACCTGTGGAAGTCGACGACCATCTCCTTGGTCTTCCTGGGCCCGTATTCACAAAGAATCCTAAGACTAAAAGTAGTGACGTCATTCTAAGAAAAATTCCTCGAATTCTAAGATTTTTCTTAGAATTTTCCCTTGGTAAGATAAAAGTTATTCACAAAGCATTTTAGGCCTTAAGAGAGCTCCTAAGGTAAAAACTGTTAAGAGGAGGGAGGAGGACTTTTAAGAAGCCTAAGAGTGTCTTAAACAGAGAAGATGGCTGAAAGACAGAGAGGAAGGAGAGATATTCTCCGTATATTGAACGACAGTCATTTAATAAGACGCTACTGGCTTGATCGTGCAGGGATAATGTTTGTGGTTGACCTCATCAGGGATGAGCTTACTTTTCCCACCCAGCGTAATAACGCAATAACGCTCGCTTTGGATTGCAGCACGTACCAGCACTTCTCACACTTGTGTGTAAAAGGAGAGGGAACGACGCATTGATTTGTCGGGCAATGCGCTCCCAAGTCTACCTCTTCCCTTGTGCAGTGATCCCGGGACCGAATTTCCCTCTTAAAACTCCGTTGTTCTCCTCCACGAGCTGTGCCAACAGCAGGCACTGCTCTTCTGTCCAGTTCGGCTTTCTCGTTCTTTTTCTCTCCATTTCATT
>NC_065509.1:40862304-40868560 GCF_006386435.1 Epinephelus moara
CTAAGTTCTATGATCAGTTAATTTCACTGTCCATTCATTACTAGGAGCGCTTTTTTTTTTTCTTTATTCCTTTTTGTAATAACCAATCACAGCTTTTAGAAGACTGCGTCATACCTAGCAACGGGGGCAACCACACCTCCTCACTAAGATAAAAGTTTCTGTCCCCTCCTTGCTCAGAGTTGCTCTCAGAAACTTCCTGAATCACTCTTAAGCTAAGATTCCTTGCTAGGAATTTTTAGGCTAAGTTAGGAGCTCTCTGAGAGGACTCTGAGAATCTTTGTCAATACGGGCCCAGGTGTTCAGGAGAAGGCCGTTCCTCTCACACCAGCTGCTGAAGGCTCCCACAAGGTCCCTGTACTCCGCCTCCTGTCCCTTTCTCACACACGCCACAATAGCTGTATCATCTGAATACTTCTGGATGTGGCAAGACTCTGAGTTGTAACTGAAGTCTGATGTGTAGCTACATGGTGAACAGGTACAGAGCCAGCACAGTCCCCTGCAGAGCACCAGTGCTGCTCTCCACCGTCCCAGAAACACAGCTCCCCAACCTGACGAACTGTGGTCGTCCCATCAGGTGGTCTGTGATCCAGGATGAGAGGGCAGGTTCAACTCCCATTTGTCCGAGCTTCTCTCTAAGCAGCAGAGGCTGGATGGTTGTTAGTGGTGGAAACACTAAATAGACCAAGGGTCTATAACAGAGTGTAGCCATCACACACTAATATGGATAATCTCTACAGCGTGTGTTCTCATGGCCCACAGTGTTTCTTCCCACACAGAGACATGATAGTGAAATAACCAACACAGCTGATTTACTGTGATAAATGCAGATTCAGTGTGAGAGGAGAGAGCATGACACGCAGTAGATTAAACACGTCACTCATATCTAACACACAGTGACCCTCCTTGGCTGCAGTATAATGTTCCCATCTCATCCCTTTAACAGACAGCACGTCAGCCTTTCACTGTTCTAATGTGGCTTTCATAATCAAACACATGTTTACAGTCAAATAAGTGCTGCACTGATGGATTCACAGCATTCACAAACAATGTGCTTTCACAGAGTTTGAAATAACATGCAGATGATTGAAAGTAAATGTACTGCTGAAGGTCAGTGCTTTTTATTTCTCTAGGAAAAAAGAAAAAACAGCATTTACTGGTAGGATGTGGAAAAAGGCTTCAGAATATAAAGAGAATGTGCACATACAGTATATAATGCAGAAACAAAATAACTGTGCTGATGTGTTTTTTTTATAGATTTTTTTAATTTTTATTTTTCATTTTATTTCATTTTTTTATCTTATGTTGTATTTTTATTTTTTCTATTTTTATTTTTATTTATATATGAATTTACTTTGTTTATTTTAGTTTTTATTCCTTTTTTTCTTTCTGTGTATAGTTGTGTTTTTTTGTACATTTGTACATTTTCTGCTATCACACATTGGTGTATAAGGACGTTGTGATCAGTATAATACTCACTGGGCAGGTGATAGTGATTTGGTAATCAGGCCTCTGCTCCTCAGAGTTGATCTCATCTAATTAGTGGCACCAGCTGACTGATTCATCACCTGGTAGGAATCTGTCTGTGTCTGTATCTGTTCTGTGAAGCACTCACGTCAGTAGCACTGATGATCGTCAAGGACTGAAATGTTTGCTGCTGTGTTGAGCACCCTTCTTTTTGTGCACAGATATCCTAATTTTTTTTGCATTGATCTCAGCCTGTGGTCCTTTTTTGTGGCGTCCAGCCCAGTGGGATTGGTGTCCTTTCTTAGTTGTCCATTGTACCAACACGCCACGATAAACTTTTGTGTTGCCCTTGGTAGACGCAGTTTCACAGCAGCCCTAGGACTTCACAGTTGTGTCACACATTATGTAAATCATAGTGAACATTGTTGGTTTGTCGGGGAGTTGTGATACTAAATTGCCAATAGACATGGCAAAGAAGCAATTCTCTCTTTCAAACAACATATTGACTCAATAATTAATAAATTAAACTGCGATCTAGCTGTACTGTATTGTTTCAAAAATTGCTTTAACGTTCAAACAAGTAAAATAATTGTTGAATAGTTGTTACTGCCAATATTGGACTATGCTGCTGATATTTTCTATCAGGACACTTATGAAACATATCTTCAAACACTTGATGTCATATGCAAAAGCCTCTGTAGATTTATTGTGTGGTTTGTGTGCTTTCCGAACTTTGAACTGGTTACCACTCAGCGCTCGAAGGCACTACCACTGGCTCCAGTGCATTTTCAAATGCTTCCATATTAATTATCCTTATTTAAAACAATACCACAACACCATGTACCACCATATACACCATATATATCCTCATACTCACTTAATCACACTCAGCAACCTTATTGTTTAGTTCCCAAAACTGATAAAGAAATTGGCAGAAGCACCTTCAAATTTAATGCTGTTTTTAACTGACTTTTTAACTGGATTTATGTCCCCACACATCTATAGGTTGAGACAGTCCTGGAGTCCCAGAGCAAGAAGGCTGTTCACTGCAGTCTAAACATGGCCACTCTCAGAATTAACTTCAAATTAAAACAGAAAGTGAAGAGAAAAGTGGAATACAATGGAAATAAGCTGACTCCCTCAAAGTAATTAAGAACCAAGAATGAACACCATCCATCTTCTAACCGCTTCATCCTCTTGAGGGTCGCGGGGGGGCTGGAGCCTATCCCAGGTGACACTGGGTGAGAGGCAGGGTTCACCCTGGACAGGTCACCAGACTATCACAGGGCTGACACATAGAGACAGACAACCATTCACACCTACGGACAATTTAGAGTTATCAATTAACCTGCATGTCTTTGGACTGTGGGAGGAAGCTGGAGTGCCCGGAGAGAACCCACGCTGACACAGGGAGAACATGCAAACTCTGCACAGAAAGGCTCCCACACCCGGGATCGAACCGGGAAACCTCTTGCTGTGAGGCGACAGTGCTAACCACTGCACCACCACGCCCCAAGAATCAACACTTTCTCTGCAAATGTTTAAAGTATCAGATTTTATTTGTGTCACTGAGTGTTTTGTGGTCTGATTTTCACACTGTTAAAATTATGAGTAAACTCTAATTAATTTTGCATTTTATGTAGAAATGAAACAGACTGAAAAGAAAGTGGATTTTTTTTTTTTTTTTTTTTTAAATAAAATGAGCTCTGTGATACATTTGGAATCTTAATTCTCAAGTTTATCTTGGTTTCATACGCACTCCCCACTTGCATGTGCAGAGTGAGTACTTTCACTTGCAGTCATCAGTCCTCCTCACAATGCTATACAATAGGGACTTTAAGCGGATTTTGCCAAGGCTACGGCTCCCGGAAATAGATCTGCGCTCCGCTGATCAAGACTTAAGCCGTAGTGCCGGTGTTGCCTGCTGTAGCCCGCTGACTCACTACGAGAAAACAAAGCATCTCAAGTAGTCGCCACAACGCGTGGTTAAATGGTTTCCATTATATTTCTGAAATGAAATGTGTTCTACAATTGATAGTGACACACTATATATTACATGTTTCAGCGATCCTTTCCCACAAACGCAGGATACTATGTATATTTCACTGTATAAAAACCATAGTGAAATATTTTCTGCTATAGGCTATATTCTCCCCTCATCCTTGCATTGTACGGTATATCATTTCTCAGTATACCCTATACTATGTACATTAGTCTTTATTCCATTCCTTCATGCCAGCCTCTTTAGGAGCATACATAAGCCCTCCATCCCTCCCACGACACTGATCACAGATGAACTTGTCTGGAATCCCGAGCACATCTGCCAACACTGGAAGGTCGCACTTTCTCACTCTGAACTCCGCCAGACATTCATCCTCCTCCATTTCATCCAGGTGAAAACGCGCATATAGTGTTGATATGGTAAATCTAAATTCTGTTCACGTCATATAATAACAAAAACTCTTCCTCTGATATTAACTTGTCATCTAATGCATAGAGCAACTCCTCTCTGGCCCTTTTGAAAGACATTATGACCGAACTGAGATAGCTCACTTGAGCTGTGTTTTTACGCTCACCCCTGTCACGTGGTGATCGATCAGCTGTTCCGACCTGACAGCTACTGCAGCAACCTGCTTAATGACTACTGTGGATTTGACAGCTACGGTACCAGCGCCAGGAGAGATTTATTTCCAGGAGCCGTAGCCGTGGCAAAATCCGCCACTGCTTAAAGTCCCTAATGTTCGCTCCACGGTTTTTCTGTGGAAGTTCCACGTAAGAATTGGAGAACAAAATCATCAAACAAAAACGAGTATTGAGAATAAACTCTCCACCACTCCTTAAGGCCTTGAAGATGTTCAAATCAGGCAGTTCATACCTTAAGTGCCGAGTGCTAAGAAAGTAAAAAGACCTTGCAGCTTCTCGCTCGTAAGCTCTTACCAGTTGACATCAATTTAGACCACTAGGGTTCAGGGTTCAGGGTTTAAGGGGTGACATTGGGATTGGGTCAAAGTTACAGCGGTAGTCATGCGTAGGCTTTGACGTGAGACAAGCATAGGAACACTGCAGTTTGAGGTGCGCGTCTTTGACTGACAGGTGTCTCAACCTATCACACTCCTTGTGGAGTTCTACGCCTGCCCCAAACTGAGACCCTGACCCGGCCTGTACCCGAATCTTTAAGAGCCGACCCAACCAAACCAGCACATTCTCACTGCGACCTCGTCACATATCGGTGTTTGGTCGTGGACTTCCACATCCAGATACAACGTGCAGGGTATCCTGGGTGTGTTGGTTGTGGGATGCCTGTTACATGCATTGTCTGTTTTCAAGATACACTTCTGTTTTCACAGGAAATGTACAGTTTGTATACAGTCTCTTTCAAAATAAAAGCACTTCGTCGGTACAACAAAGGAACAGACATTTTTGTTTCCTTCAACAACTAATGCAGGTTGTTGGGTTTAGTGTTACGGGATGTGAACACCGCTCTCCCAGGTGAAAGTCGGTGTTTGTTGGACCCACAGAGAGGATGTTTTAATGACATTTGAAAACAACCAAACCTGAACCCTAACTCTTTGTTTAGCTTCACACAAACAAATCACCCATGTCATGTGGCTGAACTCAACCTCTTTCTTCCCCCTCCTCAGCTCCACCCAGGCGTCTTTATCTGTTCCATATTTGGATACTCACACTGCATACACACAGGAGATAATAGGTTTTATGTTTGTGATTATCTGTCTTTCCCTGGAAGTCTTTTTTCAAACGCACACGCAGGCTGTGTAATTATCGTCAGTGTCACCCAGGCGTGTTTTATCAGCTGACCTGAACATTGACTGCAGGTAACAGTAGGTGTTTAAATGAGCTTCAAATCTGCTGCAATTATCAAACACTGGATTCCTATTACTCACAGAGAGATTTGCTCTAAAATAAGATATCTACTGTGACAAAATGGGGTCAGCTGCTATTTTAAAATGACTGACAGCATAAAATTAAACTAATAACGTGCTGATGTAACAGTGGGGAAGGATGCATGAGAAGAGTACCACTGAGTGTTACATACTGAGGTCAGCCAAACGTGTTGACTGGACATTGGAAGAGCACTGCTTTTTATCGGATTTTATCGATGAGATTTCGTCACGCATGGATGAATGGATGGTCGACGGATGTATGGATGGATGGAGACATGTGTAGGGGAACAAATTACAGAAATTTCAGCCCTGTGGTACCATGAAATATAACACTCTTCTTCAGTCCTCGGGCCCTGATCAATATTATCACTGATAGGTCAGTGTATTGATTAGGCCTGGGGAAACTTTCCATGGTACTGTGATGGCCTTCAGGGCTCAGGGTATATACTGACTGCATTGATCTGTCTGTATACATGGTCACTATGTATACATCCACTACTGACTGAATGGAACAGAAGTACAAGGACAGGTGGACATGTGCACCAAATTAAAAGGTTAATTTGCTGAGTGAGTTAAAGTGCTGTGTGAAATGTTTAATCTTTCTCATATTTATTATTGATTATTACTCTGGAGTCTAAAACTAAGTGAACTGATTGATTATTAAATGTGTACACACAGAGTTAACAGTTGAATACACATTGACATTAGCCACATATGGGGTGCTTTTTGTAAAGTGGCTCACGTTGAAAATAACATCAACATTTTGCCACATTTAGCTTCAAACAATGTTTAAAAAAGTGTTGTGAATTTTTTAACGTCACCTTTTACCACATTTACAGCAATATTTGTTAACTTAGAAATATATTAAATAATTAAATCTAAATATTAAA
>NC_065509.1:40869037-40870209 GCF_006386435.1 Epinephelus moara
TTAGATTTAGATTTAATATTTAGATTTAACATTTAACATTTAGGTGCCACATTTAATATTTAGATTTAACATTTAACATTTAGGTGCCACATTTAATATTTAGATTTAACATTTAACATTTAGGTGCCACATTTAATATTTAGATTTAACTATTTAATATATTTCTAAGTTAACAAATATTGCTGTAAATGTGGTAAAAGGTGACGTTAAAAAATTCACAACACTTTTTTAAACATTGTTTGATGCTAAATGTGGCAAAATGTTGATGTTATTTTCAACGTGAGCCACTTTACAAACGGCACCCCATAGCCACACCCATATGTACAGCTGTTCTGTAAAGCTGTTTTCCTTGTATGTCCTCCTGTTTGTCCTGCCTCTCTGCCTGAAAACACTGTACAAGGGCACATCAGAGCATCCAAACTCACTCAACCACAAAACCATCTGGCTCCATCTGATCCACATCAGAACGGACCAATCTGATGCCATTTACACAGATGTACAATGGTCCAGATCAGACGAGGAACCCAAACAACATGTAAGGGTCATTTCACAGGGTAACACAGCGGGCAGCAGTGGTCTCGAGGATACAGATGCCCGCCTGTGACTGGAAGGTCATGACTTAAATCCTCAGATCCACTGGGAGAAATAAAATTAGATCTGGACCATGGAAAGTGGGTGAAGGAAGCCCTGATAGACGACTGGGATGGTTCATGCAGTCATTGCTTTACAAGAAATATGGCATATTGTGAGGATAAAGTTATAATACTTCAGGAAGAAAGTTGTAGTATTTCAAAAGTCAAGCATTTTTATAGACAGATGAATATCTTTGGGGAAAATGGTAATATTTTAACAACATTACAACATTAATGTTATACAAGTGATACATTTAAGTATAAAAGAAGTAGCCATGCACGCATTACAGAATGATCTATAGTGCATCGTTCGTTAAGGTCAACTCATCTTACTATATAATGACGAAAACTCTGTCTGTCTGTCTGTTCCATGTTTTTCTCCTCACTGACTTGGTCAATCCATGTGAAATTTGGCACAGTGGTAGAGGGTCATGGGAAGATGCCAATGAAGCAATATTACATCAATTGGCCAAAGGGGGGCGCTATAGCAAGCGATTGAAATTGCAAACTTTGAATGGGCATATCTCATGCCCCGTATGT
>NC_065509.1:40870440-40898752 GCF_006386435.1 Epinephelus moara
GACTAAGTCATGGTATGGTATGCTGTACATAATCACAGAAACTGTCAGTGTGTCATTCTGTCAGTCAGTCATTCTGTCTGTCCCACGTTTTTCTACTCACTGACGTGGTCAATCTATGTGAAACTGCACATAGGCATTGAGGATTGGCATAGGTAGAAGGTGACAAAGCTACCAATGGCTATGGACCAGTTATCCTAATATTTGCTAAAAAGTGATTAAGTTATTAATATTTTCAGAACACTGTGTAAGATTTCAGAGGATTTAGTGGCATACAGCGGTGAGGACTGCAGATTGCAACTAGCTGAAACATCTCAGTTAATATTCCTTCAGTGTTCATTGTTCAGGAGGTTTTTACCAGGAGGGCAAATCGTCAGATCGGCTGTATTAGCAAGCGAACATACGGGCAAATCGTCAGATCGGCTGTATTAGCAAGCGAACATACCATCTGCAGTCATTTTGACTTGATTGATTGATCTTTTGATTGGCTATTGAAACAGGTGACATGCTTTACATTCTAAAACGTAAGCCGCTGGTGATTTGACAAGCTGAGTTTCAGGTGACACCATCAGCCGGCTTGAGTCAAGCTCAGACCGACCAGTTCACACTTCTGCAACTTTTCTCTGCAACGTTCTAAAATGGATTTGTCTCGTCACAAATCTTTGGTCTGAACTGGACTTATGGTAACGTAAACACAGTAATTCTTATTTTCAGGTGATTATATGCTTAAGGAAACATACTTATTTTATTTAATTTCTGCCAGTATATCCCCCTCAATCCTGCACACTGGACCTTTAATGTTTGTTAGTATCAACAAAGTTTGAGTTTTAAATCATGAACATTGCAGCCCGTGCAGCCTGTAACAAATAGAATTCAGAAAATAAAACAGGAGTTTTGCAATGCAGAATAAAGTAACTGTTAAGAACCAAAGACATGCTGTAGGAACACAAAAAAGTTGTGAGTAACACTTGTGAGCACTCATAAAGTTGTGATTATTATGCAGATTCAATATTTGACTTGAGTAAATTGATCGTAACACTGATTATACTTTTAAGGTTTCGGGTGCAGAAAGAAGGGCGGGCATGCCTTCATTTAATTATTTAAAAACAGCCTCCATAAACTAAAAGCCTTTCACTGTCTGATTCAGATATGACAGGAAAAAATACCGCAAACAGGAGAGGAGAATAGAGGTAGAGATCACAGAAGAGAGATGAAAAGCCACAGAAGATCACAGGAAGCTGAATCATAAAGAAGACAAAAGAAAGCAGAAAAAGAAACTGTGCAAAACAAAATAACAGACGTGAACAATAATCAAAGACAGAAAAAGAGCAAGTGAAGTTAAAAGGGATTGTGGATATTTTAGGCAGCACAGCAGAGGATTTCCAGGTCACTGCGTCTGTGAGGTGATGTGAGGATGATGAGTGATGGAGGTGAAGTAATAAAGCTGCCTCCCTGCTGCTGTCCACAGGACTGATACCTACAGATTGGTGTCAGAGTCCCTCGGAGGTTTTACATCAGAGGCCAAGTGACGTTCTTACAACATGAAACATGAGTGTACAGAAAAGCTTATAGATTGAAACCAAGCAGAGTGAAGGTGTGCAACAGAGAAACGACCTGGGGACGGCTGATCTTAAACACACTCTGGATGGACTGGGAATATGCATCCAGTTAAGGGTTCACAAATTATATTAGATTCAACTTTACTGTCAAATGTGTCAAATGACTTTAAGGCCAAACTGTCCCGCCTATATATCCATTTTGTGTGACCCACTGGTGGCCTCATACTCTATTCACAGACTACAATACATTTTCAATGGAAGCTGGTGACATGAAGCGACAATTAGCAGATTTAAGCTTCACATTAGGGTTCTTAAAAAATGTGAATGACTTATATAAATCAACGTAATATTGTGGGTTTTTTTTTAACATTTCTGGCATCCTGTTCCCACTTGGATCAAGCAGGAGAGAGAACTGTATCCAATGTTTGAGTGGTGAGACTGTGAGACCCACGTTACTGCCTCAGTGGAGGCATGTCGCTGTCTCCGTCAGGAACAATTCCTGACAGACAGGTCTCTCTGATGATTCAAGCAACTGCAGCTGTGAGTGGGAAGAGCTTCTTGTAGCTGTTGTTTTATTTCCGTTTACTTTCATATCAAACCATTTTTGTTTAAAGGGATAGTGCACCCAAACATGAAAGTTCAGCCATTATCTACTCACCCATATGCCGATGGAGGCTCAGGTGAAGTTTTAGAGTCCTCACAACACTTGCGGAGATCCAAGGGGAGAGGAGGTAGCAACATAACTCCACCTAATGGAGGCTGACGGCGCCCCAGATTCAAACGTCCAAAAACACATAATTGACACATAAGTGACACGTGCACCACAGGGAGAAACAACAGTAACCACAGTAAAAGATAATTTGCACTACGATCTTTTAGCAAAGGATATCCCAACATGTCTGAAGACTCTGAAACTGAGGAGGAACAGCATTTCTTTGCTGAGCCTTATTTGTAGCCAAGGATCGGACCGCCAAGGCCCCCGCCTTGGTCTGCTGCCCAATCCACATAGCACCGATCCCTTCTGGATCCCTCTGCGGGTGGTGGGCCTGCAGGGGAACAAGCCCATGTAGCCGGCTCGAGCTGGGCCCAGCCACCAGGCACTCGCCCACGGGCCCCAACCCTAGGCCTGGCTCCAGGGCGGGTCCCCGGTAACCCTCCGGGCTGGGTACACGTGTCCTTGCTTTTGTCCATCATGAAGGGTCATTTGAACCGTTCTTCGTCTGACCCTTCGCCCAGAACCAATCTGCCATGGGAGACCCTACCAGGGGCAAAATGCCCCCGACCGCATAGCTCCTAGGGTCATTAGGGCACTCAAACTCCTCCACCACGATAAGCTGACGGTTCTCGGAGGAGTGACGGTTCTCAGAGGAGGGTGAGGAGTTCAGACAGCCAGGAGGGACTCGGAGTAGAGCCGCTGCTCCTCCACATCGAGAGGAGCCAGTTGAGGTGGTTCCGGCATCTGGTAAGGATGCCTTCCGGACGCCTCCCTTGGGAGTTGTTTCGGGCATGTCCAACTGGGAGGAGACCTCGGGGCCGCCCCAGGACACGCTGGAGGGACTACATCACCCGGCTGGCCTGGGAACGCCTTGGGGTTCCCGCGGAAGAGCTGACGGAAGTGGCTGGGGAGAGGACTGTTTGGGCTTCTTTGCCGAGGCTGCTGCCCCCGTGACCCGGACCCGGATAAGCGGAGGACGACGAGTACGAGTACGAGTACGAGTACGAGTACGAGCCTTATTTGTTTGAGCCCGAGTAAACGGACGCGGAACTCAGGCTACTGACGAAGCAGCCGCCGCAGCTGAATAGAGGCCCAGAGAGGCAGTTAGAGCTACAGGCTACAATGAGGCTAAAAACAGAGTTCAAATGACGTTTTTCCAAACAACTTTTTATGTCGGGGCTTCAGGACACTTGGATCACTACGGACGAGCAGTATGGAGATATTTTGTGGGTTCAATTATGTGTTTTTGGACGTTTTAATCTGGAGCGCCGTCAGCCTCCATTAGGTGGAGTTGTGTTGCTACCTCCTCTCCCCTTGGATCTCCGCAAGTGATGTGAGGACTCTAAAACTTCACCTGAGCCTCCCTCGGCATATGGGTGAGTAGATAATGGGTGAATTTTCATGTTTGGGTGCACTATCCCTTTAACTTCTTGGATGGTTCTTTCAACAGAGGACACAGAGTTAATGTCATCCGTTACCTCCTTTCAGGCCTTTTATTATCCTGTCCCTAAAATAATAAAATATCATGTATATAGTTTTTTTCCCTCTCAACTCATGG
This sequence comes from Epinephelus moara, assembly GCF_006386435.1. NCBI lineage: Eukaryota > Metazoa > Chordata > Actinopteri > Perciformes > Serranidae > Epinephelus > Epinephelus moara. The sequence continues at coordinate 40,874,270 of NC_065509.1, forward strand.
GTGGGGTTGTGTTCTAATTGCTTGGTTTTAGTGCCAAGGTTTTTTTTTTATGGTGAAATCCTCTTACAGATTTACTAACATTTCATGAGTGACATCAAATGAATGCTGTGGTTAATGTGTGGTTAGGTTTAGGCACAAAAACCACTTGGTTATTGTTAAAAAAATATCATGTTTTGGCTTAAAACAATCACTTTGCGTGGTGCAATGGCAACACAATGATGTCTTAGTAAAAAACAACCATTTTTCATGCCACTATGCCAACAGGAAAAGTAGCAATGTCTCAGTAAAAAACAATCGCTTTTCCTGCCTCTATGTCGGCGGTAAAAGCAGCGATGTCTCAGGAAAAACTGACTGCTTTTTATGACACTATCCAGACAGGAAAGACAGCGATGGCTCCGGAAAAAACAAACGCTGTTCATGCTACTATCCCAGCAGGAAAGATGGTGATGTCTCAGCAAAAAAACAACTATTTTTTGTGCCACTATCCAGACAGGAAAGAAGTGTAAAAACCAACTGCTTTTCATGCTACTATCGCGGCAGGGCAGGAAATGCAGTGATGTCTCGTTAAAAAACACAACTGCTGTTTGTGCATAGAAAGCAGCTGGAAACACAGTAATGACTTGATAAATCACAATCAGTTTTGTAGTTTGTTGGTCTCGAACAGTGGTCTGCAGTGTGGCAGGCGTCTTACTAAGGCGACTCACCCACCTTCCCCTCCACCTCAGAGTCAGCTCAGATACTACGCCCCTTTTGAAACGCTGATATGATACATATGAAACATGCAGAAATGTACAATGCCAACATTCCCTCTGGTGACTGTGCTGTGCTCCAGTGACACAGTTAAGCATCAACCAATCATATCTTTTGATTTCTAGCTGTGGTATCGTTATTTAGCTTAGTTAGCTGACACTATGCTAGCTCTTTGTGCACATGGGGAAGCAAATGTGACGTTTAAATGGAGCTCAGATATTTAAAAAGCATAAATATTTCTCGGACCAAATACAAACTTTAACTGACGTTCAGTTGAGGTGCTTTGTTGCAAGTAGCAGACACACACAAGCCCAGGACTACTGATTATGGTTGAGTTATTCTACTCAAACCATCTTTCTCTAACCTTAACCAAGTCATTTTGTGCCTCAACCAAACCTTAACCAAAAGGGAAAAAAAATGGGATAAAAAATTACCTGTGTTTAATGTTCATATGAAAAAAAACTTAAATGTACAAACGTCATGTTCTGTTGTCTACAGTATGCCTCTGTTGGAGTATGATTCAAGCAGTTTTTCCTTGTGCATTGGAGCTGTGATTGTACAGAAAATAGACCAGACACCAAAACTCCAGCTATTACCTGTTCCTCTGATGTGCGCTGCTGTTGCACAACATTCAAATATTGATGGGAAATCTGTGTTTTTGTAGCTTACGGTTAAAATGGAACACTCAAACGTAACCTGTCAGTGAAATCCAACATCTCCAGATAGCGTATCTGCTCTCTACGTCTGCTCCGGCCCAATAAAATCAGGAGCGTGTGCTGTTAAAAGCTCAGTTTAATGTTTTCTCTGCAGACTGGTGAGTCACAGAGCTGGCGATGAAGCGGCCATGACATTTATGGCGTGATTCGGGCGGAGAAAGAGCCAGACAGAAAAATTTAAAGCCGAACTGCTCACTTAACTGAGTTTAGTCTCATTCCACATTATGGGATGTTCTGCTGATGGGTGACACAGACAGACATAAGAGGCATTTTTGTTGTCTGAGTTTTTTTTTCTTCTTCTCAGTAGTTTCTTTGTTTCTTACATTTTCTGTGTGTGCATGTCGTGTTGTGTGCGGACTGTATGCATCTGTGTGCAAACCTTGTGTGGTTTTGATGCATATTAAAGGGACAGTTCACTCCCAAATTAAAATAACTAATCTTTCCTCTTACCTGTAGTGCTGTTTATCAGTCTAGATAGTTTGGTGTAGGTTGCCAGGTGTTGGAGATATTAGCCGCATATGTCTGTCTTCTGTCCGCAATAATGAAACTAAAGGCGAGTTCACATTACACGACTGGCCGACCAGTCGCGGAGACTATTGTAATCTTTTGAGTGTTCATACCTGGTGACGTGTGTTTATGTCATCAGGAGTCTCACCAACTGTGTTACTACCTGTGTGCTCACACCACAAGATTTCTCCACCTCGCCCTCGCCGACAGAGCCCCAGATAACGCGTTGATGTCACCAAACTTTTAAAGAGATTTAAAACAACCTGGCTGAGAGGGCGGCGTAAACACCAAGTCGGTCGATTCATCAATACTAGGAATTTCTTTTTTCAGCCATTTCTTACCTACTACCTATAATATTCTTCGCAGATATTGATCATTTTTCCTCCATTCGAGTTCCTCCAATCTAATCAGGTACATCAGTTGACATTTAAAGGTTATTTTGGTTAGAAAGAAAGGAGGAGTGATGGAGGGGCACACAGTCCCACACGATCACCAACAGTCCATCTAGTTTGAGAAAGATTTTTTCTGGGCATGAGCACAGAGGTAACAAATGACATTCTTCCAACTAAATTCTCTCCAGGATGGAGATATAAATATTTGGAGGAGTTAATTTTCTGTGGCCATACTTTTCTTTATTTTTTGTCAGTATAATTATAAATATTTAAGTATCTAGTTTTGCAAACAAAATATATCCTTAAGTTCCTGAAAACTCCTTGTGATACCTTGCTTTATGAGCATACAGTATGCTGTTAGCTCACTGGAGATCCAATCTGTAAATCTTTTGTCATGTTTACGAGGTATGAATTCTGTATACCTGCTTTTCTATCTGCTGTGCACAGCTGTGTGTGTTAAGATGCCCTCTGTGTGTGTGTGTGTGTGTGTGTGTGTGTGTGTATTTGCCTGTTGTGTTGTGTATTTACTTCACTCTGCTCAGATGACTGTCAGTTTGCTGGCAGTGTAAAAACATGTCATGTGTGTCCAGTAAATCAGAGTAATTCCACTGTCTGACTCAGTTAACACACATCAGTCAGTAGGTTGTGTTGTCATCCGTAAGAGGAGAGAAGGGGACGCCGGCAGTGTGACAGCCACATAACCGACTGACTCACTGGTTTCTGCGACAGACTGGTTTAAAAATAAGAACCCTCGAAGATCTGAGTGGGATTATAACTGTGTCTATTCTTACTTTATTCTCATTGCTCATGTTGTGCGTGGTGCAGGTACAATTTCAGCTGCATGATGATCCATCCTTGTCTTAATTCAAGGCACCTTTTATCTACACTTCACTGCAGACACCTGCCCCAGAAATACATCCATATTATATGATTCCACACCTCATGATTTAGTCCCAGTGCCTACACTCAGTGCCAGTGCAGGAAGGAGTGTGTCTTTGGGTGTGGAGGTCAGGGTGGTGGGTGGGTGCATGAGAAATGGGTGCAGAGCATGAGAAAACAATGACCCGCTCACACAGCTGCAGAGAAACAGCAGAGCACATCTGGAACCTGCTGGTCCTGTTGTTGTCAAGGCTCAGAGTTTCCTGCAGATAACAAATATTTTGAGGAGAAGGGGATTCGGTTTCTGACCAGCTTTGAGCTCTTGAGATGTTTGGATGGATCTGGGGATGAGCGAGCTGCAGACAGCGCTACATCTGCATTACTGATCAACACCAGCTCTCAGCTGCTCAGATTACCTGGTCTTGGAAAGGTCAAATCACAGCTCAGGTGCCCGATAAAAATGTTGGCATTGTACGTTTCTGCAAAACATGAACACATTACATTTGTACATGTTATACGTATCATATCAACGGCTCTGAATAACAAGAAAATCACTGCTCTAGGTAGTGCTACAAAAACTCTTTCCACTTCGATAAACACGACCTCAAACCTCTTGAAACACCCAGTACGACAGCACAGCAACATGAAGCTTGTGACAAAAACACCCTACCAAAGGTGACATACAGTCCTAACAACTGACACTGGATTTTAGTTGTGGACAGCTGCAGGCTGCAAGTGACAAAGAATTAACCAAGCTTGTGGCTGGATGTGTGGTGGATGAAATGTTGCCTATCTCCATGACTGACTCTCCGTCTTTCAGACAGATCCTTGAGACTATACCGGTCACAGCTTTAACTAATAAGTCTTAGCTGCACTTACTGGTGATTACCCTACAGTCAGTACATTTACATGCACAGTTAAATGGAGCTACGGTTACAGCTTGACTAGACCATCTAACTGGACTACTGTCCTTGTCCCAGTATACAAGCACGGGAGGGGAGTCGATTCATTGAACTAAGTATGTGCGACTCCTCTACGGTAGGTGGAGATATGCCCCCTTTCAGCTTGTTAGTATTGGACCTTTTTCCTGTTGACCTATTACGTCACAGACCAAACAATCGACCAACATGTTAGCTACGGTTAGCTAGCTGCTAACTGGTACCATGGTGGACAACTTTACAGCTCTGTACATTTGGTCCGTCCAAAAAGTCACGGCTCTGGATGTAGATTTCTCCATGTTGTTACCGGCTTCTTTTTCTCTTACACATTTAATGCTATTTGACTTCCGGGTCAAAGTCGGGATGGAAGCTATGGAGCATGCTCAGAGCGCCTCGGCCAGTTTGGGTCCAACTGACTGTATACATGCAGGAGTCACATGATCTGGGTGTGTTAGTCCCTGATGGATCAGAAAGCATTTCAGCAGCTGGAGGCGCATTTGTAGTTGTTTTTAATGAGAATGAAGCTTTTCGTTTGCTGTTTTTGCGTTGTACTGGCGCTCTGAATTCCTCGAGTTGAGAAATGCTTCACGTCATCGCCACTTTTTTACCATTGTCCAATCAGATGATTTGAGAGGCGGGCCTTCTGTGGTGGTCACAACAACAAGTTTACAGTTGGCAAACAAAGGAGGAGAAACTGGTGGTGCTCAGTTGCTCGGCAGGACCGATAGACTCCCTGTAGTTTGTATTCACTTTTGTGACGCTAGGCCCGATGATAGACAGCAGGTTGTCAAACTGCCCCTGAGTCATCCTAAAATATGCCTGGAAACATCCATGATGGAGGAGAAGCTCCTGGACCAACTGGTGGTACTCCCCATGATCCAGCCTCTTTCTTAGGGTCTCATGTACCCACACAGATCTCTGTTTATCTGCTGACAGCCTCTCACCCTCAACCAGAGCTACAGACAGTACCCTCTGCCTCAACATGTCAGGAACTAGATACTAATTACTGTGACATAAATAAAAAGTAAAGTTTAGAGTATGGAGGTGATGGGATGGTTGCCTGGGAACAGTAAAAAGGCACAGCAAGCGTTTTTTTTTTTACTAGTGCCTCAAGTTTTACAACCTGTAAGACACTTTCTGTGTGATCAGGGCCTCACTCCGACTGTAAGAAATTTGATCTAGTATGATTTCAGTCTGACTAACATGTTTACATGTATATTAAATGTCCGGTTTAACTCGGACTAACAATAAATCAATTTTCTCTGATGTCATGTGAACTTGTTGATTAATGGCTACCATCCTACATATTTACATGCAAGTGTCTATTAATATGTACTGTCCCTGTTATTTAAATAAATAAATAACACAAAGGTGCACATGTGAAGTCTGAATATTTGAGGAGAAAAGACACAAGTACACATTTTGTGACGTCAGGTGTTAACAGAAAAGTAGGCTAATATAACGAGTCGTGTAACAAATTACTGTTACACTACTGCAGGGACTAATAAATACAGTAATAGAGTGTGCCAGTAAACCCGGAACTCCGTTAGCGCTTTTAGCACTTCCAGTTCTCTCGTCTAAAAGTCAATATGTTTTTTGAATGGGATTTTGGTAAAATGCCTCAAATAAGGTCTGTGGTTAACAAAAGCTTAAGCGAGTTTCAGGTTTTGTTCTACGACATAAAACACGTCAGTAAATACCCTACTTGTGAATTTTGAAGCTTTTACGTGTCGTAAAAAAGGCGGTTGCTAACAAGTTGCTCAATACGACTACAAACCCTGTCGGGGACATTAAACGTCATCACCCCCGAACAGGCGAGAGTGCTGGCAGTCCGCCATTACAGCTTCTTATTTAGCTTAAACAGTCCGATTTCCCCATTATACAATGTTTTTAAAATAAAGCGGCCGAAATCAGTTGAAAGCTTAGTGGCGGTGACGTCAAGAGTCATGCGACCGTGGAGTAGTCATGTAGTCCGTTAAAGCCTAACGTTAGCTTTTTACTTCTGGCGATCGTATTTAAGCTTCAAATGCGGTATGAAAGGTGTTCATATGTGAAGATTATCTCACTGAACAAAACCTGTAAGTATCATAAACTTGTGTTAGCCACAGATCTTATTTTCTGACATAATCCAAAACGCAATGCAAAAATCACATTCACTTTCTCTTCCGGGAACCAGTGCGATGCTACGGGCTTTGACATCAGCCCTGGCACACTGTATAAAATTACATTCTTTGAGTAGTGAGCCCAACACTGCTTGCAGACATAAAGGGGAAAAGAAATACTACGCGTGACATCAAAACAGTTCATATGGTCACAAATCATCAGAATTCATTATCTGGAAGCCAGAAATATCTACTGGCACTCTCAACAGTGTGTGGGACTCACTGACTGATAGACCAACACAGCCAGAAACCATTCCTGGAGTACAGCTGACATTATAGCTAAAAATATGAACGATTCACATCCATTTATTTATGCCTTTTAAATAATATTCCCTGTTAAAGCAAAATGTTTGGTAAGAGCAGAGCCCTTTCTTTAACTGGCAGTTTGCAGTTAACATTAATCCAACTCCAAACTAAAGATAATCATAAAAATATATACATACACTTACCAGCATGTGTTTCCTCTGGATAATTCAAAGGTGACAGCAGCCAGCTCTCAGCTGATGGAACTACTTCATTTTCTTCCAGTATTTACAGCAGTGGCATTTTAATGTGTGTGTTTACCCTCATATGACTAATACATGTTGTGTGAAGTAATTCACTTAATTAAAAGAGTGACATCACTTTGCTTTTTTGCTGTGCTGCTTTCAGACGCCTTTTGCAAGTTATTTAAACCTGTGACTCTTGAGCAAATTGGTGCGAAGCAAAGAGCAACTTCATAAGACATGTCCCACAAATTGCAAATAAACAAAAAAGATTTAAAAGATTATTTTTAAAAAATAGGGGGAAAAGAAAAAAGCTAGGGAAGGAATATATTTATAATATTTATTATAATTACATTTTAAAATTATGTTACAGAATCATTATAAATTTTAAGCACTCTCTCCAGGTCATTTAACTTGTTTGTTTGTCTGTTTGTTTGTTTGTTTTAAACTTTGTTTTGCTCTTTTTAATTTTTTTTTTTAGTAGTATTATTATTACATTTTTAATTTATGTTACAGAATTATTATGATTTTTAGGCATTCTCTCCGGGTTATTTTAACTTTCTATCTTTATATTTTTTTTTATTTTTGTTTTTTTTATTATTTTTATTTTATTTATTTATTTATTTATTTTATTATTATTTTTTAATATTTCTTTGTTTTTAATTTTCTCTTTTTGCTAATTTCTACCAAATTTTTTTGGGTCATTTCTTCTTTCATTGCTCATTCCCTTCTTCACATATTTTTAAAAGAACTCAAGTCAGTCTGCTCGGGTTTCAGAGGGTTAATAAACAGAGCCAACAGACAGTAATAATGGAGGAAGGTTTTCAGATGGAGCTCAGATTATTTTCCAGAAGAGCTTAATGCACTTTGACAGGAGTTTATGCTCAAATAGAATTAAAAGCTGTAAAATACATTTGAAAAGTTGTGTATGAATGTGACAGATTCAGTATATTCATCTTGTAGATTGTTCATTCATGTTGGAGCTGCTGTATAGCTGGGTGTAGGGCGCCACCTGCAGGGTAGAGGCAGCAGTGTGTGTACAGTGTGTGTGTGAATGTGAAGAATGGCACTGATTATTAGTTATAAACTAGATAAATAGACTTCCCATCTTTATAATGTTTTACTTTGTTAACCCTGTCTGTATTATTTAAAGTCATATGTTAAGTTATGTTTTGTGTTTATTGTTGGAAGATTCCTGAGTTTGTTAAAAGAAGAAGAAGGAGTAAAGCCACAGTCGATGCATTAAAGACAGAATAGACAGAATTGTATTAATTGTGTTCAACATACTTTTTCAGCAAGCGTCTACAATATGTTTTACGTTTGACAAGATGAAATGCAACAAACAAAACTAAAAAGAAAAAACAAAATAACCAAACTAACTCAACACAAGAATGTTCCTCCTGTTTTAATGATTAATGTTCACTTCTTATCTGTACATTAGCAGACTGGACAACACAAACAGGACAAACAAACAATGCTAAGAGTATAGCTACAGATTCAACAAACAAACAAACAAACAAAAATGAATAAATATTTCAATATTGTAATTGGAAAGGAAGACAATCAAGGAGGAATGGGATCTCAAATAAGAGAACTTCACACACAATACATAGTATGAGGTCACTCTCCAAGGACTTCTACCCCCGAACACCAAAGTTTCATTTTCATTTATATGGTGTCCATATTGTATCATATATGTCCAGCCTTCCTTTGGTTTTATAAAATAAATAATCAAGGGGGACATAACTTGACTTCTCTGACTGGGGTAAGAGGCCCTCCAGCTGACAGCAATACATTTCAGCAAGTGTGACAATTAACCGCACCCACAACAGCATAATAATAATAATAATAATAATAATTTTATTCTATCTATCTTATTGATTTATTTATTTAACAGGGACAGTGCACAGCTACTTAGCTGCACCACAGTTAGCTATAAGCTCATTTTCGTCTGTAGTCCCTGGGCAGGAAACAGAGAATAATTTCTCTGCTAAATGACACTATTAAGAAAAAAAAACATAATTACAAAATAAAACATATTCATGACACAGCAGCTTCAGCAATAACAACATCAAATCACTGCAACAATAAAAGTAGCAACAACAATAAAACTACAACACTAATAATAATCTCAAATAGTTGTGATAACATTTAGCCAAAACGTACATGTGTTAGTTTGTGCCCCTAAATTTAAAAAATAAAAAAATCTATTAAAAATACAACTTTTAATTTTGCAAGTTTAAAGTAATGTACATTAAATGTAGGCTGTGCAGCAGGATCATAAGGTTTGTTATGAAATACAGTGAATTAACATTGTTTTTAAAGTAAAAATATTTGTGAAGTTCACGTTCCAGCTGTTCCTTGCGTTGCCGTGACAACATGACGTCACACCGGTTTCCTCCCACTCTGTCCAGTTTAGTTTCACTTTACTTGGACTGTGTGTCGCAGTTTGTTTCTTCAGGATTGTCTCGTGTTTGCAGTTTGAAGTCTCTCCAGGTCCTCAGGTCGGTGAGCTCTGACACTCTTCACTGTGACTCGTTAATGACTCTGTGTTAGTTTAGCTGCAGGGGAGACTTGTTAAAGTTCCGACAGTCTGTGACTTGTGGAGGAGGGTCAGTGAAGGCCACACACACACACACACACACTCCTCTAAATCCTCTCAGGAACAAAGAACAAACCACAGCTCGGTTTGTGACGCATGGATTGGAGACACTCTTCACATGTTGCTCTGAAAGTTTAATCGAGGATTTGAACTGGAAAAACAAAGTTAGAAGTTCACGCATGCGCACGGGAACGTCTTTTCAGTAAGCGAAGGGCTTTCCTGGTTACTTGTTAATAAATTTGGAGTCACTTATTGTTAAGTTAACTGTGTAACTTGTGTGTAGATACCGTGACAGTTCGACACACAGTGTGATCACATAATGGAGGCTGAGCTTTATATAACGGTCTCTGTGCTCGTGCTCGTCACCGTGTGGCGCAGGACGCAGGAGGCCTCAGTCCGCTTCGTGTCAGTGCGCTGGGCCTGGAGACCTGTTTGAATGGAGTGTAATCTGTCCTCTTTCTGCTTTATCAGACTCTCCTGATCTATATGTGTGTGTGTGTGTGTGTGTGTGTGTGTGTGTGTGTGTGTGTTTTTAATTCAAATTTCAGGTCATACAAACAATGTGTACGGCACATGCAGACATTTGGCACGTAATAGAACACATAATTACATCAATATAATGTAGGGTACATCAAGTCTTGTCAGGATTATTGCAAAATGAAAATAAAAACAAAAGAGAAGTAAAGGGTATAAGGCACAGTAAATTCCCACAAGTCACTAAGGTACTGCAGCGTATAGTCACTTTTCTTATGTTAGTTTTAAAGTATTTATGTACAAATCAAAATCTACCAGAAATACGTGAAAACTTGGCAGGATTTGGACATTCTCATTTTATGTAAGTAAAATTTGCCAATTAGTAGCATACGATTAATTACAAAGGACAAAGACTTATCATTACATATAATAATATCCTTCAGACGGACTGTGATGATATGTCCAGTTTTTTCATAGATATATTTCTCAAAATCCCTCCAAAAGACAGATGACACAGGGCAAATACAGAATAAACGTGCAATTGTCTCTGACCCAATCCCACAAAAAGTGCATTTATCATCCACGTCTGTGAACCTGGAAATTGTGTTGTTACAAGGATAAATGTTGTGTAGTATTTTGAACTGAAGTTCTCTTATTTTATTTGAAATACAGAATTGAAAGGGGCACAACTATGTTTTACGCCACTTAATATCGACTAATTGTGAATTCCAGAAGAACTTTCCTCTGGGGGAGATCTTATTATAGCTATGAAGTGCATTCCTAACATGCTTATTGGTAAATCTTCTATCGAGTATATCAGTCCCTCTAATCGTGAGAGAAGGTATCTGAACCTCAATCTTTTTTATAAGTTAAGTGACACTTCATTAACCCGAGCGTATTCTGAGGATTGGCCTTTATAACAGAAGCAAATTCTTTGAATTTGACTGGAAAGGATTTTGTTTTTAAGAAATTTTCATAACTATGAAGATTTCCATTGTCTTCAAATGAATCTGCAACAAAAAATATACCCCTTTCAAGCCATCCTTCCTTATATAAAGTCTTGTTTTTGACAGTAATATTGCGATTGTTAGGGTTGTAATGCTAGGTATTCTTCTTCTTTCTTCTTCCGAGGAAATCATACTTCCCATGGGTGAAAACTCACCAAACTTTGCACAAAGGTCCAGTCTCATGCCAGATATCCTCAGCTGTAAACTCAAGCCAATAGTCCTGATGGTGGCGCTACAGCAAGCGTCTAAAGTTCAAAACTTTGAAAATTCATAACAAATCAACCATACGTGCTACAACTTCACAACTTTCATCAAACTGTAGCCCCAATACTGAAGAAACTTTTGTACATTTAAACCTATTAAAAATTATGAAGTTCATCACTCTGTTTTTTTCAAAAACTGTAAAACTTCTTAAACCTATCTCCTCCCACAATTTTTGCTCAATTGACACCAAACTTGCTACAGAGCATCTTCAGACTGTCCTACAAAAACTATGTTTCTCAGATTTTTGATTTATCAAAAATTGAGCCTACAGTGCATCAAAATGTTTGACTGTAAACGGTACTGTAAACATATACATGCAAATTCTTGCTAAATAAATCTTCAATGTTCATGAAAAAAATGACAAAATTCTAGAGTCATGGTAGATGATGTGTGGCAAATTTCAGAATTTTATCTCAAAAACTGAATTTTTGACAGCATTTTGAATTTTGCTCTAATGTGAACAATTGGAGTCAATGTAAAAATGGCAATTTTAAACATCAGTTTTTCACTTATGGAGCAAATCAATCATTGTTACAAACAAATTACCAACATCTCCATGCTGTCTAGATGCAATATGTGTATTTTCAGATTTTTGTCTTAATAACTGAATTTTTTACAGTGGTTTCAAATCTGCCTTTCCATGCACGGATGGCTGCTTTCCTGCACAACAGTGAATGGCTTACTCAATTTGTGAAGCCACTGTTGAGTTGCTACTTGCCAATTAGCTCAGAGCGGTAGATGACCGTCTTATTTCCTTATGAGGAGAGAAAGTTATACACATAACACAATTTCCATGCCAATAAGGCCTGCTGATAAAACTTTGAAAGTTTAACTGGTAATTTAGCGACAGTAAAATTGCAACTTAGTAAAAATTTTAAGCCGCCTACCATTTTAAATAAATTGTGTGGAATAAAATACCACAGTGACGTCGGTTGCTCCAAACATTTCTTACGCCATTTGATTTTAAAAGTGGAATTTAAATGAAAAAAAATTAGAAGTTCCAACCCAGCTTCTGCTCTCTCTAAACTAAGGATGTCTTTTTGAGATGGTGGTGTTTGTTTTTCCAAACAAAATGTACAAACATACTATTGATATCTTTACAGAGTGAATCATTTACAAAAAGTGATAAAGCGGGATAAATGAACCTTGACACACCTTCAGCTTTTCACAATAACACTCTTCCAAAAATGGAAAGGTCCCTTTGCAACCACATATTAAAGATGGATTTCGCCTTTTTGATTTTAGAGGAAGGTTTAATTGCTGTCTCTGGGTGAGGTGTTTTGTAATGTGAATCCCTAAATATTTAACACATTGCCCTGATCCATATGTGTGTATATGAGCTATGTGGCCGTGGTGACGTAAACGAATATAACTGTATGACATGTAGGCTGGTTTGAGATGAGCTGTGCCACGCCTGGAAAGTGCACGAGATCCAGATAAGTGTGAGAGTGCTGAGGGCTCAAGATCCACAATTCATCCAGGCCTCAAGCAGACTGTGCAGACTTCACTGATTTAACAACCCATAATTCAGTGCACTATGAACGTGACGTTGCGTGTTTTTTTTCTTAGTAATGTGTAAACTAGTCCATACCCATTGAGTGCACAGTTGCCCACGTACAGTTTCACATGGTATTTTTGGGATACAGGTCATAGGAAACTGCAGATTAAATAGTCAACTGAACCCATTAAGAAGAGCAATGTATTCAGACAGAGTGTTTGTGAATTTGATAGTAAGATTGCTTTATTGAACGTTCAGTAGTNCTGGTAGCTCACATGGGAAAGGTGCGGCTAGCCCTGATATGGGGATATGGGGTCTAAGAAGAGGCTAGCCCTGATATGGGGATATGGGGTCTAAGAAGATTCTAATAAATCAGAATCAGATCTAGGCAGGACGGTGGTGTGGTGGTTAACACTCAGTACGTTTACATGCACAGCTTAATCGAGCTATGGTCAGGCGGCAGACCGGCATTTTTGAACAACAGCAAGATGGATAATCGTACAGCTTTGTTCATCTCGTACGTAATGTACGCGTTACTGATTGTGCAGATAAGGTGCACGCTATCCCTCGTGGTCATGGTGATTTCGAGAGGCAGACAAGAACGCCGTATGCTGTTGGAGGGCTACAACAATAGCATGTCTTGTCTGTTCCGGGGTCATACGCCAGCGCGGGGGGTGTGGAGCATGCGCACATGCATTGTCTAGTTTAACTCCGATTATGGCGTATACAAAATCGAATTCCAATCGCATTATCTGGGTGTCTTAATCGGAGTTGGAGAACTCCGATATTAGTCGGAGTAACGCGTTTACATGCACTTCAGTTGTCCAGTTATAGTTGGATTAAGGCAATAATTTGTTTTTTTCAAGTGTCATGTAAACGTACTGAGTGTCGCCTCACAGCAAGAGGGTTCCTGGTTTGATCCTAGGTGGGGGAGCCCTTCTGTGCGGAGTTTGCATGTTCTCCCTGTGTCAGCGTGGGTTTCCTCCAGGTACTCCAGCTTCCCTGTGTCAGCGTGGGTTTCCTCCAGGTACTCCAGCTTCCTCCCACAGTCCAAAGTCATGCAGGTTAACTGGTGACCGTAGGTGTGAATGTGAGTGTGAATGGTTGTCTGTCTCTATGTGTGTGAATGTGAGTGTGAATGGTTGTCTGTCTCTATGTGTCTATGTGGTGACCTGTCCAGGGTGTACCCTGCCTCTCGCCCAGTGTCAGCTGGGATAGGCTCCAGCCCCCCGCGACCTTTAAGAGGATAAGCGGTTATGAAAATGGATGGATGGTATCAGATCTAACAGGATGTGAGTTTTTCTGTGACTTCCTATACAGACTGAAGGCCACAGGAAACTGCCAGGCATGACTGCTGCATTTTGTCACTGCCTGCATCTGAAGCCGCCTGATCTCGTCCAGTAGAGGCCAGTTCATCTAAAACAAGCTTAATGGCTACGGCATGACCTGCCTTACTCTGTCTCTGATTGGCTCAGGCATGACATTGCCTGTAGATGACGTTTCTCACATAGCACTTGTTGACATGCTAATGGCAATAGCTCAAAATGAAACATGCTACAACTCCTAGGTTTGATTTGAAACGTGATATTCGTCAGGGATGTCCAATTTCACCATACCTGTTTTTACACTGTACTCAAATTCTCACAACTATTAATAATAGTGCTGTACAAGGTATTTCTATAGCTTCTATAGCTGGCAGGGATATTATTATCCGTCAGCTGGTGGATGATGCGACAGTTCTCTTAAAGGTTGAGTCAGATGCCTGTTGCCCTTCATACAGTCAATGACTCATCTAAGGCTCCTGGTTTGTGCTTGACTATAAAGAGAAGTTAAATCTTAGCTGTGCACACTATTAGAAATATTCCTGTAAAAGGAAGAAGTTACATACTTAGACTGTCTATCATATTAAAAATGATACCCGTATTATCTTGAACGATGGACAAAGACAATTAGAAAGTTTCCCTTTTTTATCACTGGAGGGCGACAAATCCACTAAGACCCTCATTCCAAGGAGACATTAGTGGAGGACGTAGCACGACTGGAGAATGACTCGTGATAATCAGGACTTTTTCCATGAGACATGATGTGAAGGATGAATGAGTGATGATTTGCTTATCAATGATTGGACTGACCCTCTCACTGTGTCCTCTACAGGTGAAAGCAGGAAGTCTCGGGGAGGTGATGTGGATGTGAATTCAGCAGCAGCTGCCAAGGTAACACGATTGATTATGGATTATTGGACTAGCTGCCACTGCATGCTCTGGCTGGATACAGTAGATGTGGAAAAATAGAGACATTTCAAATGCTGAAGAGCTTTTAAAGTCAGTCAGACAGAAGTGAAAAGTGATGTCATCCCCAAAGAAAGGCAAAGAAAGAGCAACATGTAATCCTATAGACAAAAGGACATTGTGAGTGTCGTTTCTTAGATATGACACTGCAGCTCAAAGTGCCAACAACATATTTACTCAGCCATGGAAACTGTCACATGAGTGTATTTAGTATCAAGTGTATTTAGAGTCGAACGTTGAGTTGTCCCAAAGCCTGAAAGGTTTCCCCCAGTCAGAGCTGTTTGTGCTTGTCATGTGAGTGAGAGGAATGATAAGAAATAATGTGTGAGCTCTCCCAGCAGGTTGTGGTGTCTGTGTGAAGGTGTGAGCTCTGCTATGGATCCGCGTGAGGAGCCAGAGGAGGGAGTCCCATCTTCTAAAAAAATTCTTCTCTGTGGGAAACTTGACAGCCAGACCAAAGCTCAGGGGTGAGATGAGGATCTCCAACTTTCATGATGCCTGTAGTAGTCACCTTTTGTTGACACCGTCATAGAGGAATTTATTCACTTATATGTTTAAATGTTTTATGCTTTAGGTGACTTCACTTTACTTATTATTATTTGAAACTTTGGCTGTGTTTAATATGAACATTCTTCACTGTAACACTGTCAGTAAGACACTACATACAGAAAAGCATCATCGTCCCCTTTAACACTGACTTCAGTAATAAACATGGAAGTGAATTCACACATTTCTGACCATGTCAACAAAAACAAAACATTATTATCTTTGTAAAGGTGGAATTTATGGCAGAGCTGTTGCATTGAGTTGAAACAGCTTTGAGCTGGATACCTAATAAAGTGCACAGTTTGTGTTTGGAAAACATTCTACATCTGTATTTTGTCCAGGAAGGCGTTTATTCAAAATTCTCAATTATTATCGCTTTTTTTGTCTCAGGAACCGTCTGAGACAAGAACCTCCTGAACCTGAACCCAGCTTGGTGTCCTGTAAGAGTAACTGCTCAAAGGATTACATTCTTGATTTTAAACAAAGGTATTTATCTGACAAAAGTTAAATTGTTGTATTATAACATTGTAATTATGCTTTATTTTAACCAAGTTTAACTGAATTTGTGACTGGTCAGTGGATTTTATTACTAATTTTAAGTGCCAGTAAGTTTCTGTCAGTATTAAGATGATATTATTATGCAGTCTAAATGGATAGCACTTTGAAACGTAGAGCTTAAACTTACTGAGTTAATGGAGCTCTGGACTAAAATGAAAGGTCGCTTGTATTTAATGTTATTTTGCATTTTTATGCCTCCGCGCTGGCAATAGCTGTGGCTGAGGTGTTATGTTTTGGGGTTGTCCTTACATATGTACGTCCATTCCATTCTCTTGAATGCCATATCTCGAAAACACCTTGAGGGAATTTCTTTAAGATTTGGCGCAAATGTCCACTTGGACGCAACAATGAATTGATTCGATTTTTGGTAGTTGAAAGTCAATGTGACCTTGCATTCATGCCATTCTCATGAACGTGATATTTGAAGAACGCTTTGAGGAAATTTCTTCAGATTTGGCGCAAACGTCCACTTGGACTTAGTGAGCTGATAAGACTTTGGTGGTCAAAGGTGAAGACATTTGGTCAGATATTGAATTGGTGACACTAATCTTTAGAAACCTCAGGAAGAGCAACTGAGGAGGGATCCCTCTTCCAGGACGGACAGACGTGCAATAGATGTCGTACGATGTTTATACGTCAGGGCCAAAAGCTGAAAAAAACTTTCTGTTAGGAACCTCTCGTGTTACGTTACTCATCGCACCTAACAGATCACTCCTAACGCTAACTCCTTACTGGCAGGAATAAGAGACATGACACGGCCTTAAAGATGGCAGACCTCGAACAACTTCCGGTTCAAGTAAGGAGTTAGGAGTTAGCAGTATAAAATTAAGAGACTTGGGACGTACCCATGCACAAACTGGACCTATACATGCACTGAGTGGAGAGATGTCAGAGTGGGCTGCCCATGACAGGCGCTCCGAGCGGTTGGGGGGGTTCAGTGCCTTGCTCAGGGGCACCTCGGCAGTGCTCAGGAGGTGAACTGGCACCTCTCCAGCTACCAGTCCACGTTCCATATTTTGGTCCGGACGGGGACTTGAACCGGCGACCCTCCGGTTCTCAACCCAAGTCCCTATGGACTAGGCTACTGCCGCCCCCGATCAGTCTGCACCTGGTTTATCGTCCACAGAACGAGGCTGCACTCTGACATTTTTGACCTTTTAGTACCAGATCTGTGTGCTAGGTACCCCAACAGAGCGGGGACCAAACATGGGGACGGTACAGAACAGTTCCAGTAGTACTATCCACAGCTTTTCACAGTGGAAACAGAAAAAAAGGGTACCGAACTGAACTGAACTGGACTGTACTGCTTGGTGGAAACAGGGCTTAAGTGCAACTTGACAGGTGCATGGAGGCATACAATAGTGGGGCTGTAATTCTAGTTTTCTTTAGAATTGACTGGTTAGTTACCAGTTAATGGGTGTAGGGCCATTGAATGCAAAATTAACCCAAACTGACATCTCTAATGTGGACAGATAATGCGGTCTAATTCTTCATGATTCCTCCACAGAATGGACGAGGAGAGCTTCGAGGTTCCAAGTGGTCAGTCCGCCCAGCAGCACCAAACATCCCTGGACTCTGTATTCACGGTCTGTTCATGTACAACAACTAGTTTTACAAATGTTTAAAATCACCTCCATGTTGCACTTTTTAGACCAGTGGAGTGTCAGCCTGTCCAATGTGGATCTGATGTTTGGTTCCATGATTTTAGTTTGGTTGTATCATTCTTGTAATATTCTGTTCCAGCTGCTGGAGGAGAACATCGTCACATATGTGAAGAACGAGCTGAAGATGTTCCAGAAAGTTCTGAGGACAGATTACTCAAAACGCTTAGAGAGTGAGAGGGAGGATGAGGTGCTGGACGGGAAGGCTGAAGAGCAGTGGAGGAGCAGCAGAGAGGCATTTCTGAAGATCACACTGAACTTCCTGAGGAACATGAAACAGGAGAAGCTGGCTGACTGTCTGCAGAGCAGTACGACTATTTCTCCAGATTTTTGGATAAATTGGATGTCTACTAATGTCTTGATAGATTGACCTAAATATATTCAAATATGCTGACATATTTACATTATGATTTATTCGCCCATCTTATTTGTTGTGTTTATTTAGGAAGTCGTTCTGGAATATGCCAACGCAATCTCAAATCTAACCTGCAGAAGAAGTTCCGGTGTGTGTTTGAGGGGATCGCTAAAGCAGGAAACCCAACCCTTCTGAATCAGATCTACACAGAGCTCTACATCACAGAGGGAGGGACTGCAGAGGTCAATGTGGAACATGAGATCAGACAAATTGAAACAGCATCCAAGAAACCAGTTAGACCTGAAACAACAATCAGACAACAAGACATCTTTAAAGCATCATCTGGAAGAGATGAACCAATCAGAACAGTGATGACAAAGGGAGTGGCTGGCATTGGGAAAACAGTCTTAACACAGAAGTTCACTCTGGACTGGGCTGAAGACAAAGCCAACCAGGACATACAGTTGACATTTCCATTCACCTTCAGAGAGCTGAATGTGCTGAAAGAGGAAAAGTACAGCTTGGTGGAACTTGTTCATGACTTCTTCACTGAAACCAAAGAAGCAGGAATCTGCAGGTTTGAAGAGTTCCAGGTTGTGTTCATCTTTGACGGTCTGGATGAGTGTCGGTTTCCTCTGGACTTCAGCAACACTAAAATCCTGACTGATGTTACAGAGTCCACCTCAGTGGATGTGCTGCTGGTAAACCTCATCAGGGGGAAACTGCTTCCCTCTGCTCGCCTCTGGATAACCACACGACCTGCAGCAGCCAATCAGATCCCTCCTGAGTGTGTTGACATGGTGACAGAGGTCAGAGGGTTCACTGACCCACAGAAGAAGGAGTACTTCAGGAAGAAATTCAGAGATGAGGAACAGGCCAGCAAAATCATCTCCCACATTGAGACATCCAGAAGCTTCCACATCATGTGCCACATCCCAGTCTTCTGCTGGATCACTGCTACAGTTCTGGAGGATGTTTTTAAAATCAGAAAGAGAGGAGACCTGCCCAAGACCCTGACTGAGATGTACATCCACTTCCTGGTGGTTCAGTCCAAACTGAAGAACATCAAGTATGATGGAGGATCTGAGACAGATCCACACTGGAGTCAAAACAGCAGGATGATGTTTGAGTCTCTGGGAAAACTGGCTTTTGAGCAGCTGCAGAAAGGCAACCTGATCTTCTATGAATCAGACCTGACAGAGTGTGGCATCGATATCAGAGCAGCCTCGGTGTACTCAGGAGTGTTCACACAGATCTTTAAAGAGGAGAGAGGACTGTACCAGGAAAGGGTGTTCTGCTTCATCCATCTGAGCGTGCAGGAGTTTCTGGCTGCTCTTCATGTCCATCTGACCTTCATCAACTCTGGAGTCAATCTGATGGCAGAAGAACAAACAACCTCATGGTCGAAATTCCGTAAAGATAGAAGGAAATGTCTCCACCAGAGTGCTGTGGACAAGGCCTTACAGAGTCCAAATGGACACCTTGATTTGTTCCTTCGCTTCCTCTTGGGTCTTTCACTGCAGACCAATCAGAAGCACCTACGAGACCTTGTGACACAGTCAGGAAGTAGCTTGGAGAACAGTCAGGATATAATCCGGTACATCAAGAAGAAGTTTGAGGAAAATATCTCTGCAGAGAAATACATCAATCTGTTCCACTGTCTGAATGAACTGAAGGATTGTTCTCTGGTGAACGAGATCCAGCAGTTCCTGGAATCAGGAAGTCTCCGCACAGATAAACTGTCTCCTGCTCAGTGGTCAGCTCTGGTCTTCATCTTACAGTCATCAGAAGAAGATCTGGACGTGTTTGACCTGAAGAAATACTGTGATTCAGAGGAGGCTCTTCTGAGGCTGCTGCCAGTTGTGAAAACCTCCAACAAAGCTCTGTAAGAAGAGACTTAAATGCATTGAAATGATAATTAATGCACTGCTGTCTTCTAAAGTGAAGAAAAAAAAACTAATTTGTTTTCCCTCCTTGTCTCTTCAGACTGAGTGGCTGTGACCTCTCAAAGAAAAGCTGTGAAGATCTGTCCTCAATCCTCAGCTCTCAGTCCTCTAATCTGAGACACCTGGACCTGAGTAATAACGACCTGCAGGATACAGGAGTGGAGCTGCTATCTGCTGGACTGGGGAGTCCACACTGTACACTTGAAACTCTCAGGTCAGGGTTCAGAAACTTCTGTATGGGACTTTCGTAAAATCCTTGTTGTTAGTGACGCCTCTCTCTGAGATTGTTAAATGAACCCTAGGCAGCATCCTGTTGCTCGCACTTCATCAAGTAGTAGCTGTGAGCAAGCACAGTCATATTTAGAATAACCTTAATATCTACAATGTTCCTATGTTTCATTTGCTTCATATATTGTTGGCTAAATCAAATTCAATTCAAAATACGTAAAGTAAGTTTTATGTGTCATACGTCTTACGCGTCTTCCTGTTTCTTATCATCTCTGTAGGCTGAATAGCTGTAACCTCTTGGAGAGAACCTGTGAAGTTCTGTCCCCAGTTCTCCGCTCTCAGTCCTCCAGTCTGAGAGAGTTGGACCTGAGTAACAACGACCTGTGGGATTCAGGAGTGAAGCAGCTGTCCACTGGACTGGGGAGTCGACACTGCACACTGGAAATTCTCAGGTCAGGATTCATCAACCACATCAACTGATGACCGTTTAAACTATTGTTAATATTAATGGATAAACATATTTATTTTTCTCTACTCAAATTACTGTGAAACCAGTTATCGTAAGTGAGTTTTTCGAACCTCAGCATAATTTTCCATGAACATATTTTATATGACTTTGTTCTCCTTCTGCTGGTGGAACCCAAAATAGCAGATAGAAAGATTTAAGATTCAAAGTAAAATGTATGTAACTGACAAAATGTAAACACATGTTGCCAGATATTCAGTGAACATTTGTTTTGAAACACATACAAATTCTTTCTAATTTCAGAGCAGTGTCGCCACTGGGATGATAGTGATATAAAAGTGCACTCCAGTTGTGATGTTGTTAGCCACCATTTAATCCTTGTTTTGTTTAAGCATCCCTACACTGTGGATGATTACTGAAACTGAGTGAGGGAGTATGAAAGGTTTTAGTTCTTCTTTTTATTTTAACGATGTACAGCCCTTTTGTGCCACATCAGCCTCTTTTGCACTGCCTGTTCAAGATG
Organism: Epinephelus moara; assembly: GCF_006386435.1. Lineage (NCBI taxonomy): Eukaryota > Metazoa > Chordata > Actinopteri > Perciformes > Serranidae > Epinephelus > Epinephelus moara. Next base: position 40,895,515 of record NC_065509.1, read on the forward strand.
GGAATATCACGCTGTTATCCCACTTCACTGTTGAGTTTATGAGGCACAATAGTGGAATGGGTGGAAAGAGTGATCTTGCATCTAAGCCGCCAAGGGAGGTAGTTACAGCGCCCAAACAATGCCTGTATAACAGAACAGCCTGCAGGACGGTTGTGGCATTTTCATGAGGTGTTATACATGCGACCCACCGTGGGAGAGTCAAAAAGCAGATGGTAGCAGTTAGTGGCTAAATCAAAGAGGAAGAACAGTGGACTTAGTAGTGGCTCTATAGTGCAATCTCTGTGGGATTTCTGTGCTGTATCAGACTGTTAGCATCTGAGAAGGCGTCACTAACCTCAATGACGTGTTTGAGGTTTGATGTTCATCCCAACTGTTGTAAAAGTCTGTCACCTGCAGCTCTTCAGCCAGTCAGCTCTCTGTGGCTGCTGTTTCTTTTACTTTTCATTAATTTGGACTTGTTTTTAATGCAGCACTTAGTGTTAGCAGTTGCTAACATTATGTTGACTAAGGTTACAGGAAGCTGTAGCTATACATTGCTCCAGGGATTATGTTTTTCTGTAGGCCAATGTGGAAGTTTGCATCATCCTGGTTACCTGGTCAGAAAGCCGATGGGATTTTTCCATGGGGTTTTGGATTATTGCAGGAAATAAATTCTGTGACGTGTGTTGTTTTGTGTTTGCAGGCTGTCCGGCTGTCTGATCACAGAGAAAGGCTGTGATTATCTGGCTACAGCTTTGAGCTCCACATCCTCCCGTCTGATAGAGCTGGACCTGAGTTACAATCATCCAGGACACTTGGGGGTGAAGAAGCTGTCTGCTGTACGGGAGGATCCACGCTGGAGGATGAAAACTCTGAGGTATGAAGAAGCCTTTGTTTTTCACTCGCTCGCCCAAATAGTGGAGTTGAAGTTTCTTCGGTTTTCTTAATGAATGAGAGAGAGACTAAAATGGGGCGTTAAAGCTTTCAATATATTCATCAGTCTACTTTCCAATTCTTACCTATTGTCATGAGCTTTGGGTCGTGACCGAAAGAATGAATGATGCAAGCAGCTGAAGTGACTTTCCTTCATGGGGTGGCTGGGCTTACTGTTAGAGATACTATAGTCAAGGAGCTCAACTCTCCGGAGGGAGTTTGGGGTACAACTAGTATGTTTGAAGGTGCTGCGGCAAATTAAACTTACTGAGCCTAACGCTAGTGTGATCAGACGAAGCATGTGTTTTTGTATCTGCAGGGCTTCAGACTATTTAGTTGCATTTGTGACCATGGAGCACCAGTGCAGATTGCAAATACTATAAATAAAATCCTCACTTTTAATCTTGCTGCGTTAACAGATTAACTTTGTACTCACTGCTAACTACATATGTTGACCAGAAGCCGGAAGCTTCAAGTTCCCAGCAAAAACAGCAACACTTCCGGGTCAAGCTGGCACTTCAAAATAAAAGCACCAGTGGTTTAACTTATATTTGTTTAATTATTCATTCATTCATTCATTGAATTGTACACCCTGGACAGGTCACCAGACTATCACAGGGCTGACACATAGAGACAGACAACCATTCACACTCACATTCACACCTACGGACAATTTAGAGTCACCAATTAACCTGCATGTCTTTGGACTGTGGGAGGAAGCTGGAGCACCTGGAGGATGGGGGAATATAAGTGCATTTTAGAGACTAACTGAACTGTGTACATGAGAGCAATGTACTGTCCATGTTTCCATGCTGAAAGAGGATGTGCTGCTCTAACCCCCCTCCTCCTTTCAGGTGGGAGCCCAGTGGAGTCCAGTGGTTGAAACCAGGTCTGAGGAAGTGTAAGTGTGTCTTAAATTTGATTCATGAATACAAAACAGCACACATTCATGTATCTTAAACCTGTGACATCACTCATGTAAATCTCTGGTGTCATAGATGGATAAATAAGTGCAGCTGTATTGCGTCTTGTTCTCTCCATCAGATTCCTGTAAGCTCACCCTCGACGAAAACACAGTCAACAAAAACCTCAGAGTGTCTAATGACAAGAGGAAGGTGTCTAATGTGTTAGAGGCTGAGCCATATCTTGATCATCCAGAGAGATTTGACTACTGGCCTCAGCTGCTGTGTAGAGATGGTCTGACTGGTCGCTGTTACTGGGAGGTGGAGTGGAGAGGAGTGGTGGATGTATCGGTGACCTACAGAGGAATCAGCAGGAGAGGAGACAAATGTGACGGCTTGTTTGGAGGGAGTGATCAGTCCTGGAGTCTGAGCTGCATTGATGGTGGTTATTTTGTCTGTCACAACAACAAACAAACCTCCTCCTCCTCCTCCTCCTCCTCCTCCTCCTCCTCCTCCTCCTCCTCCTCCTCGGTCTCTGGTAGAGTAGCAGTGTATGTGGACTGTCCTGCTGGCACTCTGTCCTTCTACAGAGTCTCCTCTGACACACTGATCCACCTCCACACCTTCAACACCACATTCACCGAACGTCTTTATCCTGGGTTTGGGTTCAGGTCAGATTCTCCTCATTCCTCAGTGTCACTAAACCTGAGCCACAGTTTAAAATAATCTGCAAAAGAAAGTGCAAATTAATGTGCATTCCCATCCAATATCATTATATAAATGAGTTCATTGGTTGATGGAGACAAACAGCAGTTGGTGCTAATTTTTCAATCAGGTGCCTTTAAACCACCACAGAAGAAGACAAGACAAGATGAGGTCATTAAAAGAGCTCCAGTCACAGCTCAATCCAGATGTAAAGGTTACAGTCTAGTGTTGTCATTTGCTGCATCTCTCGTCTCTTCGGTGGATGTTGAAGTCATATGTTGTTGTAGGTCATGATTTGTTTACTACGCACATTGCATTGTGTGATATTATGTCCTTATCAGTGCACCGACTATTCTACATCAGCCAAGCGTCAAAACAATGTCACAATTTCATTTGCTGAAGGCAAAACCTGCCTCTCCCCTACAGGGCTGTAGGCTACACAGGAGTCTTTAAATGTGTTTGTCTTGTTGTGTTATTGGGAGCCAGAATAGAAGGAGTCATGGCTCAAAACCAGCCGCCACTGCCCGTCAACAAAAACAATGACAACTATGGTTAAATGTGATAAGACCAAAGGACTGGACGGAGGCCATCATCAAAAATGCTCACATGTGCAGCGCACACTTCATATCAGGTTAGGGGAAAAGTATTTCCTGTTGTAGGGATGAATAAGGTTATGTGTATTAAGGGTTATCATGTCCACCTCATCAGAAACTGGGGAG
>NC_065509.1:40898824-40903358 GCF_006386435.1 Epinephelus moara
ACAAAGAACTTTAGGAGCACAATGTAAATTGATCAAATAATGTGTTTTCCGTAATAAACGTGATGCAAATAGACATTTACAAGCAAAATTATTTAATGAATTTGTATACAAAATGTACAGAAAGGTAAAATCATCAAGTTTTGAAAAAGAATTGCAATTTAATTTTGTCTTTAATGTTATTATCTTATATATATTATCTTTGCAATATGATTATCTTATATAATGTTATTACTATCCTAAAACATTCTCCAGGTCCTCTGAAACTCTGCAGGACTTATTTCCACCCTGCGAACGGCGAACGGTCCCTAACTGCGGGGAGAACGGAACAGGCTTCCCCGGAGCTTTTCCCGGTCCATTTTCTCCGCCTCACTTTGACTTATTCCCACCCAGCCGACAGCCTGGCCGTGGAGAACAGTCCCTCACTGTGGGGAAAACGGAGCAGGCTTCCCCGTAGGTCCACCGCTTAACCCGGTCCGTCTCCTCCGCCACACTTTGACTTATTTCCACCCAGCCGACAGTGGGACTTATAATCATTGTGCCGACAGTGGCTTCGAAAACCGCCCATAACCGTGTCACACAGGGAAGAGGGAAGGCGGCTGGAGTTCCTCCAACATTTGTGGTTAGATTATCATATTTTTTATTGACAAAAATATAGGCTGCTTTGGCAGATTTTTTTTTATGCGCACATGTGCCCCTAAATATTTTTTATAGTTCACACACACCTATTTTTAGTCGCAAATGCGAGTGAAACGCTCGCACTGTCGAGCGCTGCGAAAGGTTATGTTCATCACACATTCACTCCGCTCGGCACTCTGCTGCTCTGAGAGTGCGGTGCTCTGAATAACTGAATGGTACATTTCTAAACGCACCACTCCCATCATCTTCCTCCATTGCCCAAAACAAGCCAACATAACTTGCTAGCTAGTGCTAGCTAATGCCTGTGAAGAACCGTTTTGCCTCCAGCTAAGTCCTGCCCACCAAAAAATGTCATACTGTAAAACAGTAAAAAGGTCTATATTCAGACTGACATTATTAGATGATCAACATTTCTGCCGACATCACTATGAACAGCAGTATTAATCCATGCTTTTTAGTTGTAGTTCCTCACTGTGGCCACCTGAGGGCAGTAAACACAAATCGTCATTTCATTCTACATGTTCACAACAAAGTCAATATTATAACATTCAGTGTTCAAATATGTAGTCTTGCTGCTTTGACAACATCTGCATTTATGTTTGATATCATTTCATATTATTAACACAAGTGCTAACATGATTATTATTCCTGAAAACTCATCAAATAAGAAGTATTAATGCCATTTAGGCAGGTGAGGTTGCTCATATACAGTATAATATCAGTACTAACCAAATCTTTCAGACGAATATGTCATTAATGTTGTGCTGTGAGTACTAAAACAAATCTCAGTGAACCATGTGAGCTGCTCAGCATTCTGAGGCCAGTGTGTTTAACAGTTCGGTTAAAGGGTAACTTTGGTATTTTTCAACCTTGACTCTTTTTTCACGTGTTTTTCTTGTGACTAACTAGAACTGTTTTTGAAATTGGCCCAGTATCTAGTGTGAGGGCTGCAATGCCAAAACAGGCTACATCCACGAAAAGAAACAGAAACAGCCTGGAAAGTGTTGTCAAACCCACCAGACTCCATTTAGATAATAACAGGTTTATCATCGTCAAACACACTTCATTCAAAGTTGACAGCAGTAAAATGAACTCACTAAAGCCATCTTGGTTTGTCTTTCCACTGTTCCAACAATAACCAACTTTGGTCTGGTTGAAATTAACCCTTAATTCACAGTTAGATGTGAAAATATGCACCCTTTTACTCTTTAACAAAAAGGTCTGTCTCTGTTGGGAATCTTTCCATAATGTTGTCGGACACTTACACTAACAGTCTGGACCTGTTAGTAGCAAAAACAAACTCTTAAGCCACATTTCCACCAAGCAGTAGGTATGGTCCAGTTTAGTTCAGTTCGGTACACATTTTTTCTGTTCCCACTGTTAAAGGTTGGGATGGTACCAACAGAACCGTTCCATAGCGTCCCCATGTTTGGTCCCCCCTCCGTTGTGGTCTAACCTTCACTTGGAGAGAAAAAAAACGGAGCAGTGAGTGACAACAACCCCGCCCACATTTAAGAGGACTGTCTGTGGTGGAAACGCGAAACAGATCTATCAGTCAAGATCTGACATATTAGTTATTAGTATTCTAACATAAACTGTTTATTCACAGCAGTGTAGATTTACTCATTAAGGGTTGTTTTCATCATTTCAAATCTGTTACAGCATCCTTGTATCTTTTTTATTTGTATGTAAAATTTAAACTGACAGTAGCAAACCCCCCCTTCACTCCTCCTCTGACAGGATGTGATGCACCGAGTGAACAGCAGGTGTCAGCAGACGCTCAGTATTACACCATTGATGAGACGTCACTGCAGTGAGTCTCTGTAGGTCTGTTCCTCCAGCAGAGGTGGAGGAAATAAAACTCATCCTGTACTTAATGCTACTGTGAAGATCTCCATTTCAAGTTAAAGTCTGTATGTGAAATTTCAAGAACAGTAGAGAAGTGAAGTGTAATAAAGAATTAAATGTGAAAAAATTTCAACATCTTTGAAAATTGGTGAAGGAAAAGTAGAATGTCTCAACTGGTCCCATTGTGCCTCTGACAGTGGTCAGACTGGTTCAATGTATGATCTCTGTTCATTTTAATACATGCAAATCTTCCTAATTGTTCTAAAAAGTTTTGTGCTTTTGAAGGATGAAATTAAAAAATATATTTTTGCTTTCATAATCTGATGTCACGTCTTCATTGAGGACAGACCTGATGTTCAGCTCTTCAGCGTATTTGGAAAGCAACATTCTCTGAAGAAACTGAGCTCACTTGCGCAGAGAATGCCAATAACTTCTATAACTACAGTATATAAAGGTTCAAATGTTCTTAAATGTTTTGCTTGTAAAATGATGAGTCAGGTTACGGTGAAAACACTGTCAACAGACTCCACTCCAAGAGCACTCAGACCCCTCTGAAGTGAGCTGAACTCAGACCACCTTGAGATTGGGTCCGAGTTTGGTTCACTTCAAGTCCGAGGTGCGGTTCGCTTAACCTGAACACAAAGTGCTCCAGGTTCACTTTGCTCTTTGCCATTTTGTTTAGCTGTCTAGATCACATGCTGTTGCACTTGGGGAAAAAAAAGAAGACGAAACCAGGACGCAGGATGAGGAGTAGTTTGGTTCACGGAAGATCCTGCACGTCTCCAGATGTTGAATGGAGAATACATCAGACAGCAACAGTCTACAGCTCAGAAACACTAAGATTGTCCTCCAATTTCAAGTTCATTTGAAAGCAAGGGGCGTCATTACCGCACTGCAGTGACACGTCAAAGTGAAAATATGAACTACGACAATATACATCATATATAGGCTGTAGTGTTAACGGAAAGAGAACTGAGGCCTCTATTGAATGAACTGACAATGTGAACACAAAAAGAACTGAGTCCATTTTCTGTTGGGCCACTTTCAGAGGACTGAGTTTGGCTCATTGTCTGAGCTCTCAGACAACTTTTACCAGGGTCTCAGACCTTAATGAGGTTGTTAGAGCTATGGCTTGTTCACAGTCATCGTTAGGAAAGGCCAGGTGATCCAAATTTCAACTGACTGGTAGCTGTTTCCTCAGTTTGTAATGGCATTAAGAAATGGCAGGAACTGTGGGGGTCAAGTTGAGGTCTGGAAGACCAAGAAAATGTTCAGAGAGAGCTGCTCGTAGGATTGTTAGAAAGGCAAATCAAAACCCCCATTTGACTGCAAAAGACCTGCAGGAAGAGACGAGACGAGTGATGGTGCACTGCTCTACTGTGCAGCCACACCTGTACAAATATGAGCTTCATGGAAGAGTCATCAGAAGAAAACCTTTCCTGTGTCCTCGCTGCAAAATTCAGCGTCAGTAGTTTGCAAAGGAACATCGAAACAAGCCTGATGCTTTTTGGAAACAAGTCATGTGGACTGATGAAGTTAAGGTAGGACTTTTTGGACACAATAACCAAAGGTATGTTTGGAGAAAAAAGGGACACCTGTCCAACTGTTAAACACGGGGTGGATGGATCATGCTTTGGGCTTGTGTTGCAGCCAGTGGCACAGGGAACATTTCACAGGTAGAGGGAAGAATGGATTCACCCACCCTCTGTATCACTGCCCAGAAGGAAGCGGGAATCTGCTCATGGACGAGAGGCTCCTGCTTTTAATAGTTTATTTATGAAGCCCAATATCACACATCACAATTTGCCTCAGACAGACAGTAATGACAATAGCTGCAATAACATTAATTTCAGTAATAATATCTTACTATATAATGACGAAAACTCTGTCTGTGTGTCTGTTCCACGTTTTTCTCCTCACTGACTTGGTCAATCCATGTGAAATTTGGCACAGTGGTAGAGGGTCATGGGAGGATGCCAATGAAGCAATATTACATCAATTGGCCAAAGGGGGGCGCTATAGCAACCGATTGAAATTGCAAACTTTGAAT
>NC_065509.1:40904086-40936614 GCF_006386435.1 Epinephelus moara
TAGGGACCACGAGTAACCCTGCGTTCTCAGAGCGCAGTGTTCTGGTGGGATAATATGGCACTATGAGCTCTCTAAGATATGACGGAGCCTGACCATTTAGAGTTTTATAAGTTAACAGTAGGATTTAAAATTCAATCTGGATTTTACAGGGAGCCAGTGCAGAGAAGCTGGAGAGTTCTTAAAGACAATTCCCCTCAGGGCTTGTTTAGAGCTTTGAGTACCACAAGCTGAGTGCCCTCTAGTTCCATTATATTGGCAGACAACTCTATGACCGATATCTCCAATTCTCGGCAACTCACACAAAAACAATCTAGACTGATAAACAGCGCTATAGGTAAGAGGAAAAATATGTATTTTTGATTTTGGGGTGAACTGTCCCTTTAAATTTTCTTTGGAGCAGCCTCACTCTGCAGACTGAAGAAACAGAGGAAGAGTCTGTTTACACAGGGAGTTGATGGTAGACATGGGGCAGCATGATAAGATGGAGTCTTGAAGCTCAGGTTCTAATGTCACATAAAGAATGAAGAGACAATGTGAACAGTTTGTGCTGAACCTCGTTTTAACACTTAACAGTTTTAGTGTGGTCACAAAACACCTGATGAGCTCGTTATGTTGAAACGACAGAATACCCGCGGCGATCACCTGACAACAACAACATGAACTCAGCGTTTCCTGTGTCGTCTCTGCTGTAAAACTTATTTTGTGATCAGTTACATTCTGGTCCTCCGCAGGCCTCTGTAGCTCACTGAAGCAGAGAAAAAGGAATTAAAAAGGCGAGAAGAAGCTGCCGACAGGAACGGAGCCGGCGGGGCGATGAGGCCAAACAAAGAGGATGGATTTCAGAGTGAAGACTAAACCTTCCTAAATCAGTTAGTCCTGAGCCCATCCTGACCTCTCATCTGCTCATCCGGCCTTTGAAGCGTTCAGTTCAGGGGGAGGAAAACCGATCGGCCAAATGTCCCCTAAGTGACAAAATGCCCCGAGGTGACACACACACACACACACACACACACACACACACACACACACACTGGGATGTGTGGACAGCTGCAGTGAGGAGCAGCTCTGTGATCAGACCACCTCAGTCGAGTTCAACACAAGTCCAAGACCAGATAGAGTCAAGTATAACGACAGAGTTCAGTTACAGTCACTTTGTTTTCAAGAGTTGTTCAGAGCTGAAGCTTGATTCAGATACAAACACTAAAACTATCCATTTTTAAAACATCAACAAGGTTTTCAGTCACAAGAACTTGTTACTGAGGACAGAAATAAGAAAAAATTTTTTAGTGAAGATACAAAAAACTGAAAATCAAACTCATCTAATATTTTTTGCTTTCTGTCATTTCCATCCCCCACAGACTTTTATCACTTCCTGTAATTTTCTGTCTGCTCACACGCCTCAGATTTAAGTTCTGTCTGCACCTGTGTGAATATTTTTGAAAACTGTTTTTTCCAACACATCCTCACTGTGACCTCGTCACATGTCCACGTTTGGTCATGGGCTTTCCACGTCCACATATGACGTCCAAAGTACCCTGGGTGTGTTGGTTGTTGACGTTCTGGGACGCCGTGTCAACTTCAGCCTGTTACATGCATTGTCTGTTTTCAAAATACACTTCTGTTTTCACAGGAAATGTACAGTTTGCATACAGTCTCTTTCAAAATAAAACCAATACGTCAGTACAACACAGCGATTTGATGTTGTTGTTTTTTTTTCTTTCAACTACAATTTTCGTTTAGTTTTGGTACAAGAAGATACTCTTATTTGATGTTTATTTCAAACATGAACATACAAACAAACAGACAGAGAGAAAGTAATATTTACAGATAATGAAAAGCAATCCTCAGTGTATAGTTACTTTAAATTTAAACATCTGAAAAAGGAGTGGAAGGAAGCATAAACTCAAATCTCACCCCTTCTCCATAAGTCATCAATGAAATGAAACAGACAGTTTTCTTATATAGATAAGCATATGCCTTAAACTTTTCTAAATATACAATTATTAGTATTACCATTTAACGATGTCACACAAAAATAACCCATGTATATGTACAGTATATAATGGTAATTACCAAATATCTATCATACAATAACCTTAGTTACAAATTATAAGTGAATTTCAAGTATAAATCAGTCTAAATGTATAATATATATATATATATATATATATATATTACGTTATCTTTACCTTACAAGAAATAAATATAAATATTAATATTACATATAATTCTCTATCAACTTGTCCTGCTATCTTTTTACATTTGAAGTAAAGTAAGAAGTAAATTCTGTCTGTAGCTTTTCTTCTGTCTAATTTTTTTCCCAAAACATATTTATTTAATTACTAACAATGTTTGAATGGTTTTTTATGCACAAACTGCACGTGCATATGGAAACAGGTGGGTGGAAACACTTCATGATGACAGACGCCTGACTTAAACACCTTTTGAAACAACATCTCACTGATGATGGATTTCACCTCACTGGAAAAATCAGAACATTAATTTTTTATAAAGCATGTTTTTTTTTCTTTTGTCTCATTGAGGAGAGAGAGGACAAGCCCCAACAAGAGCTTAGAGGATTAAGTTCATTCTCACTGCCAGTCTGACACACACACACACACATACACACACACACACGCACACACACAAACTTTCCTCACACTTTGTTTCTGCAGGTTTTATCCGTCATTTTGGCGAACAACTCTTAATACCACATCATCCGTGAGCCTCGGCCACCGTTGCCATGGAGAAGAGGCCAGTCGGAGGTTTAAAATGCTTTGTTGAAACAGTTGTTAACAAAAACACGTCGCCATAGTAACTGATTTCAGCACATAATTTAAATATGATCTCATTTAATGTGCAGGTTGTTGTTCGGCAGGAGCAGCTCACTGTTCACGGAGCACATCACCAAATTTTGAACTCAGTGACTGGTTGTTTCTCGCTGAAATGCGAGAAACAACGAGGTTTTTATGTTCGCAGGCTTTTTGTAACTTTTTATCAGAGGACCTGATATTTTCTAACACAGCTGTTCACCTCTTGTTCAGATTCAGCGAGGTGTACTGCAGGAAGCACCACCTCACACTTCACATCTCTGTATAGTCAGTGTGTGTGTGTGTGTGTGTGTGTGTGTGTGTGATCCAGCTCAGTGAACAGAGCTCAAACATCCTGAGGCGTCAAACTGCAGCTGAAACCTGAAGTTTTGTCTTCAGATTCTGTAGAGGAAAATGAAAACTCAACTACATCCAGCTTCAGTTTATGTCTCTACATCATCTGATCATTTTAAATACAACATCTCACTGTAACTATGATGAACATCTCTTGTTTGTGAAGCACCTTTGCTTTACTTCAATCTGTATGAGATGAATACCTGCGAGAGCAACGTGGTGAAATCTCTGGTCGTCGATCTAAAGCGTCTTCTAGAAAGTTTCAATTTCTTTAAAGAAAAACTATACAGTTGTTCACCTCTTGTTCAGATTATTAACTAGCCTGTGGAATAACCACAGGTACCAGCCCAGGCACAAGGTGCAGTTTCACTTTTTTTTGTGTTTTTTTTCTGCGACTAAGCGATGAAATGAATGAATGAAATCTTGCTGACTATTGACCTTTCTGGTCAACTAACGTTTGGTCGACTATGAAGGGGCAGCCCTACTCAATCATCACTTATGTCCCTCTGCAAGAGTGTGATTGTGTATGTCTCTGCAGACTTTGCCCTCTGCCTGGATTTTCTCCTTATTTTGCTGTGTCCAAGAAGATCCTGGGGAGAGCGCAAGTGAAGTGAGGTCAGCACTTTATAAAAAGGCAGCAACCAGGTGGCAAACTGTAAGCAGCACGCATCCAAGAAAGCTACGAAAATTGTGGTCACAGTGCCAAAAAGGTGCAAATAAAACAACGCCAACTCTGGGTTTCATTGTCGATACTGTTTACAACAGTAAAAGACAATTTCTGCACAGTATACCTTCAACAAAAATGTGACAAAACTACAAAGTAAAACGTGGATGAGACAAAACAGACTTGAATGTTCAGAGGCACCATGGAAACATGTCAAAGGACCATGAGAGGAAAATGTGGTGCAGACAAAACAGCAAACAAACCGCACCAGAGTCCGTCTGGAAGCGGACCGAGACCCACCCTTTTAAGTGGTCTTGGTGTGGTAGTTTGGTCCACACCAAGGTTCGATTTCATAGAGACCATTCATTCATTCGAGCCCAAATAAACCATACTAACTGCGCAAATGGACCTGAGTTCATTTCAGCCAGGTTAGGAGTGAAAGCACCCTCAGTCTGGTCCTACTTTTATCTACACAACTACTTTTCCACCTTTGGAGTTGTTGTTTTTTTAATTTCCAGTATTTTCACTCTTTTTTTAATGCACGAAAAGAAAAAGTTCAACAGGTGGGTTGAAACAGATCAATCAGGGATCTGCAGTGTTTGATGGAGGGGGCACAGTCTGCAGCTGATTCCACTGATGAGCTCCGTCAGGTGAAAGAGGAGCTCATCAGTGGAATCAGCTGCAGACTGTGAGCTCTCTGTAACTCTCTCTGCTCTCAAAGAACATCAGACAGCTCCCTGTACTCCTCTGGGTCTTTGTGACTGCAAAACACATGATAACTAACTGTTAGAAATACGAGTTTAAAGTGGACGTGCGTGAGTGCTGCAGGCGTGTGAGCACAGTCCACATCAGTGTGGTGATCTGGGCCTCTTGAACCCTGCTCTCTGTCCTCAGACCAGCCTTTAGGATAATACTCTCCCACTCTCCTCCATCTCATTAACCTCAGCTCGGTCCTTTTCTCTGTGGCGTTTGCCCTCAGTATTATCTCTGATCTGAGAGCAGATCATCGTGTGGAGCCTCCTTCATGAACAAACAGAGCTTGTTAAAAGCTCCCGGCTCCCAGCGGCTCCTTCATTGGTGTGAAAAGATCCCACAAGGATTCATTAAAGCTGCTGATGAGCAGAATGAAGACCACAGACAGATCACAACACCTCTCTGCACAGACCCTGTGGTCTCCTGAGCCTCGGAGTTTCACACCAGTAACTGGGAGTTTATTCAGGGTGACATTTATCTACAAGCAGATGGAGACTTGTGACACTACAGGTGACATTCTGAATGTGAAATTATAAATATCTGTAACAAACCTCATGGTTATTTTCTCTAAAGTAATAAAATTCAGGACTGAAAAACTTTCAGGTTTTCAGTTCAGCTCGTCTCCAAAACAGTCTCACACCATCCACCATCCCCTCCATTTACAGATGACAAAGTCAGTTTACATACATTTACCACAAATATGCCACTTTCAAAATGTTAAATCGATACATATGAAACATATCTTTGGTTTTCAGAGATGTTCAATGCTAACATTTTCTTCAGGCGACTGGGCTGGGAAAAGGTTTTAGTTGCTGTTTGAGTGGATGTAAGATAAAGTTTAGGAAAGCTGTAACCACGACACAGCTTCCATTACTTTTATTAGTTCAACTTGCACCTGTAAGAATTGAAATTATGAAAAAGCTCTCCTTCTGTTTCTTTCTGTTTTTCTCAGCTCACTCTGCTCTTTTTTTTGGTCTTTGTTACTCTGGATTAATAAAGTTTGGGGGGTTAAAACTGATCCTGGCTCTGCAGCAGGACTGAAGCTCAAAGGGTTAATATCACCTCCAAGTCCTGTGAGGCGTCACAAAGAGCTCTTATCTCTGATTCCCTCTTTTCTTTTCACACTCAGAGGTGACTGACCCGTTGGGAAAAGATGTGTCAGACGAGGTGCACAAACACGGGATTAGAGGAGACAGTCTAGATCCAGATCAGGGTCCACACAGAAACAGGAAGTTCACACACATCAGTTAAAAACCTTGATGGAAAAATACATCTCTGACTCTCTTAGTCTCTCATTACTTTCTTTTTTCAGGTTAAAGGAATACTTCCCCCCAAACGTCCATTTTTTTTAATATCAATCACTCATCCTGGGTTGCTTTGACTTTGTTAAAAAAAAATAAGTCAAAATATCCGTATACAGACTCTCACACAACTCATGCAGTGTAGTCTAAAGTCTCGTTTATCCAGTCGAATGCTCAACATAAACGGTAATTTTATCTCGCTGAACACAGGAGCTGCTGATCTACCACTGCCTCCATCGGTAGTGTGTGTTATATTTGTGATTTTGGTGAATCCAAACAAAAACTTTAAAACGCCAATGTAATACAATAACACAAAGAAAATGAAAGATGAAGCCAACATGGATGTGCCAAAAACTGCAGTTCCTCTAATGTCCACTAGAGGCTGGCTCCAGAAGCCAGTCAATATCCATAGATCTCCATGTTAATATGTCCAACTTTACAGCAGAAATAAACATGTTTACAGCCTGGTACAAAAACAATTTTCAATACAAAAGAATGGTTTCAACATTTATGACAACTGTACGGTCGGTGAATTTTTATATAACTCACCGGTTTACATTTTATTAAGGCTTAAAGTTACGCATAATCAAGGGCGGACTGCTTTGAGTGACAGGCTGTCTGTGTCTTTCACACCTGCCCTGTTTGGTTCAGTTCAATTGAACTCAAGTGTCCCCTCAGTGCGGTTCGTTTGGGCAGGTGTGAACACAGCAATCACACTCAGGTGTGCACCAAAACAACCGGACTGAGACCTTCTTGAAGAGGTGGTCTCAGTCCGGTTCCAAAGGAACTCTGGTGCGGTTCATTTGTGGTGAGAAGGTGTTCCGACCTGGATGTGAAGCAACTGCAGTCACATGACACATTGTTTGGGTTAAACATGAGCATGTTACAGTCCTGGAGGATTATTAATGTGCACCTCCTCCTGTACTGCCTTAATATGCACATTCAGCACATCCAATGCATCAAAACATTGTTTTCTAGTTGGAGCCGCGCCTCGTTTTCAAACTGTATGGTTTGACTAAAATGAACAATGACAGCAATATAGTCCACGATGAGCAGCGCTAAAATCAACCTGCGTAGTTGTCCCTCCATTGTGACATTAGAAAGTGTCACATTTATCTTGCAACGTTTGCTTTACTTCCTGGATTTTTCCCACATGGAAATTCTGACCAATCAAGAGCAGCTTTCTCGCACAAGGCATTTGATCTGGTCCTCTTGTAAATGCTGCCGTGAGAACACGAACCAACTCTAGGCAATTATACAACTTTGGAACAACATGAGTCCCTGATTCAGACCAAAGGAGACGACTCTAGGTCCACTTATTTTTTACAGTCCATGGAGAAAAACAATTTTTTTCAGCGTAACATGGGGTAAGTAATTGATATACAAATGGTCATTTGGTGGCTGAAGTGTTCCTATTTTTTTCCAATTATTAATCTATCTAGTTTAAAAAATGATGAACAGATCATCTTTGACAAAGTTGTTGTTGTTGTTGTTGTTGTTGATCAGCTGACACTGGACAGAAGAAGAGAAGCAGGTGACACGAGAGGTTGCGGATTAACTCTTTAACAGACAGACGTTCATTCATTAACACTGTGTGAGTCTGCAAACCTACATATGAGACAAAGACAGATTCATGAGTTCAGACTGTCAGACCCAGTTTACAACAAAGAGTCATTAACACACACACACACACACACACACACACACATGCAGATACTAATTGGAAATTTGGAAGTTGTGTTGGTGTTGTGTTGCAGAAGCTGCACCCTCCATCCTGCATCTTATATTCTTCTTCTTCTGCTGCAAACGGTTCAATAACAGCAGCGTTCAACAGGAATAATCCTGCTGATGACCTCGCTTTGTCACACGAGGCCTCTGAGTGTGTGTATGTGTGTGTGTGTGTGTGTGTGTGTGCGCTCACATTAAATCCAGCACACTGCTCGTCTATACTGCGACCTCTGACCTCTGCAGAGAGAGGGAGAGATGTGTTGTAATGTTCCTCCTCCACTCCTTTTCTTCTGTTTTTTTTCTCCTCAACTCTTAAAGGTTCCTTCATTTTGTTTTACAGCTTTTATTTTGGTCGTTTTGTCCGACATTAAATACACTGAACTCAACAAGTGACAGTTTGAAATTCCATCACAGCAAAAAAATTTTCAGAGTAAATCCAAGTTGAAACTAAAATTATTCCACTGATGTAAAAACTCTACATGTTAACTAATCACTCTACATTCATCTACAGGAGAGCTGCAGATATAGAAATAGTCAACCAACAGCTTCTCATCACATCACACCTTCTGTCCGTTCACTATAAAACTCATGGAAAGAATCTCTGTGTTGTCTGATCTATTCTGACAGTCCTCTGCAGACATGTCCAAACATCCAGCATATTTTATTTTTTTAGGCAGAGGGTACTGTCTGTAGCTCTGGTTGAGGGTGAGAGGCTGTCAGCAGATTAACAGAGATCTGTGTGGATACAGACCCTAAAAAAGAGGCTGGATCATGGGGAGTACCACCAGTTGGTCCAGGAGCTTCTCCTCCATCATGGACGTTTCCAGGCATATTTTAGGATGACTCAGGAGCAGTTTGACAACCTGCTGTCTATCATCAGGCCGTATAGCTCTGGGTATCCAGCAACCAGTACCACCAGTTTCTCCTCCATTGTTTACCAACTGTAAACGTGGGGCGCTGTTCCATTCTGAGTTGAAGTTTCGAGCACTCCGGCAAAAAAAACAGAAACGTGAGGCGCGTCGCAAAGCAAAAACCGTGAGCAAAAACCGTCATTCTCATTAAAATCAATTTCAGAAAGGCCTCCACACTTACTGTGTGATCAGGGCCTAAGGTGGAAGGAACAGACACTCCATCCTGTGATGGGCCACTATCACAGGATGGAGTGACTGTGACTGGGAATGATGGTGAAACGCCACATTGTCTCATACAACTACTAGATGTTCACCTGTTCACGTTCCTCACACGACACGTGTCTGTCATAGAAATCATCAAGAAGTGAACACAGGTGCTCAGTGTCCTTGTCAGGAGTTTACACATGTTTATCTTTTTGTTGTCTTATATTGTTTTTTCCATATAGGCTACACCATGAAGTACACGCCACACCCTTACAGGTTACCCACAAGGCCACCACCCTAAGGTGCCGTACACATGCTGTGTTTTTTGCGCCTTCAAATTCATTTTCAATCTAGACAAAAACTAGAGCGACGCTGTTGCTGCGTGCACACATACCCAAGTTTCCATTTTTCAGAGTCTGTCCACTTTGGGACACTTGAATAATTATGTGCAATCGCAGTAACAATAAATGATGATAATAAGATACTGTGCATAAAAATAAAAACAAGAGCTATCATTATCATATCATTATCATTATCATAAAGTGATGTTGGTACTTATTGATCTCTTTCCATATAACCACCTGTTATCATGTGACTGAGGTCATGTGATGAAGAAGGTCGTGTGATGAGGTCACAGTCTTCTAATGTTTCATCACAGATCTTTATGACGCTGCAGCAGCCAATCAGAAACCAGGACTTTCTGTTGCTGTGCAAAAAAAAACATACTATATATGTTGGAGCTCTCTCTCTCACACACACACACACACACACACACTCCTCCATTGTAATGTGAGCCTGACTGAATCTCTGCATCTCAAACACACACGTTAATATCATGCAGATACACAGTGTGTCTACATGCCCCCCCCCACCCCCAACACACACACACACACACACACATGCACACACATACACACACCACAGTCTTAATTGCCTCGCTCGACCACTCTCTCTCTCTGCAGATGTCTCGCTCCTTAATTTGCGTAGAGAGCAACAATCAGTCCCATCTGTCCCCGTTTTTACTTTCCTCCTCCTCCCCCTGAAAAATCACCTCTGTGCCCCCCCACACCCCCCACCCCTCCACTAAATCTCCTTACTAAGCCCACCACACACACACACCCATACAGAGCCTTGTCAGTGGCGTGGGGATTGAAAGCCAATCAAAAAGCTATAGAGAAGTGCTTTGGTGTGCAGGGACACAATCGGGGGGCCGGTGGGGGCCGGTGGGGTTGGGTGAGGCTCTGAGGTGGGGCCCCCCCCCGCCAGCTCTGTGTTTGTGGGCTGCAGGCTCCTGTCAGCCGCTGTGAAAGAGGCTCAGGCCCGCAGAAACGGGGACAGATGGGGGGACTTAGAGGGGAGGAATAATCAGTGCATCGTCCTCCTCCGTCCGTTCGTCCGTCCATCCACGCTGACGGGACGGTGGACACAGGAAGCTGATTCATGATGTGTGTTTCCAAAACAAAGTGTGAAGGCAGGGCCTCCACTGAGTCTCCCTGAAGTCACCGCAGGACTTTAAAAATTAAACTGACCTGGTGTTGGATGGAGGCTGGGAGGTGTCAAATTTCAGTTCTCTGAGCTCAATATTTCTTTCATTCTCTTTCATTAGGTTGTTTAATTTTAATCTTGACTTGCAAACATGTCAAGTTTGTACAATACACACATTATTTTTAAGTACAGTGAATTCCCGGCACAGAGCTTTTATTTTGAGGTGCTGTCTCCTGCTTTAGAGTGACTGACTAAACTGTCTTAAACTGTGTGGACCTTGAATCAATGACTAAGGAGAAATCTGGACCCTGTGGTTGTACAAGTTGGGAACCACTGTTTAAAGCTAACTTTAGCTCACTTTCAGCGCTGCCCTTGGCAAGCTGCAGGACGTATCTGAACAAACTGTCACCTCAGGCCAGAGGATTGACGAATTGACAAACTGTCCCCAACTCATCCTAAAATAAGCCATGAATCAACCATCATCCAGGCGAAGCTTCTGGACCAAATGTGGATACTTCCTGTGATTTCCTGACTTTCTGAGGGTTTCATTTATCCACACAGATCTCCATTTCCCTGTGTCCAATGTGCTGTTTGGGAGCAGCCTCTCACATTTAGTCAGAGCCAAAGCAAGTGCCCTCCACCTGTCCATTTTCGCCTATCCCAGCTGACATTAGGTGAGAGGCAGGGTTCACCCTGGACAGGTCACCAGACTATCACAGGGCTGACACATAGAGACAGACAACCATTCACACTCACATTCACATCTACGGACAATTTAGAGTCACCAATTAACCTGCATGTCTTTGGACTGTGGGAGGAAGCTGGAGCACCTGGAGGAAACCCACGCTGACACAGGGAGAACATGCAAACTCTGCACAGAAGGGCTCCCTCCTGGGATTGAACCAGGAACCCTCTTGCAGTGCTTGACAGTGCTAACCACTACACCATCATGCCGCCCTGCCTAGCAACAAAAAACCTTCTCTGTCTAATCAGGGAAGGCTTCAACAAAATAGGTAGTGTGGCGCAATTTGCATTTTTCAGGTTGTAAAACTGATCAGGGCCTTAAAGATGTGTTTCAGGAAGTTCAGTGTTGCCATGGAGACAGCCCCACTCTTTAGCATTATAATATATACATATATTTTGAGTGAATAAGTAGATACACTGCACACAAGAGTGTTGAATTGCTTCTTTTTTGAAATTAGTCTTCATTTGAAATGTAACAAACATGTTTCGCCCATCTTGTGTGCAGTGCATCGACTTATTTACGCACAACCTGATGTTTCCTGTCATCATCTGCACCGAGTTATAAGGACTGACAGTGCTGTGCATGGGGCACAGCGTTGCCAGGTGGGAAATGTAGAATTATGACAGTGCTGTGCATGGGGCACAGCGTTGCCAGGTGGGAAATGTAGAATTATCATACCAGAGACTCAAAATTATCGTATTTTGAGGGAAATTATCGTACATCCGTCATAACCAAAATAACAATCCTACTGATGCGCAATAGGCAAATACAGTCACTCTAGTGTTTACTTTTTTGGTTTACTTTTTTTCCATTTTCCTTGTTTCTGTTTTTCCCCTTCTTCTTCTTCTGTTTTGAATCTCATTCTCGCTCAACTTCCTGACAGGTCCTAGCGCCTCGTGGGGCGGGTACAGCTGACCATTCAGCCAATCGGGCTCATTGTTCAGAGACAAACGTCACCCTTATCTGACGCTAAGCAAAGGGCGATTGGCTGAAACATGTCACATGGGAACAGATGCCTTCAGGGCTCACAAAAAAACTCCGGCATACTGATTACAACCACACATTCATGAAATGGTCAAATTATCGTACATTTGGCCTTTTTTGGGATTATTGATCGTACATCGTACAGAGGGCCAAATTATCGTATAAATACGATAATTATCGTACACCTGGCAACGCTGACGGGGCATTTGCTTTTGAATGAGTTCATATACATGTATTTCTTTACATTTGGCTTCAATAAAGGCTTCATAAAGACAGCAGCATTATGACCCAGTCTGTGCATCAGTTCCTGTTTGAGCTGCATCGCTTCCTGTGAATCCTCACTACATGAATTCCATTCCAAATGTAATGGATATATACGTGTATCATAGTACTGTTATTATCCATCGATCACATGTGAATGTGACAAACCTCAGCAGGCTTGTGTCTTATCCGACAGCATCTTTAAGCCCAAACACACCAAACTGATATCAGTGAACTAGTGGGGCGATGAAGGCCAACTGCTGTGCTGCCCGGGTCAAGGAGTTGGACTTGAACATGTCACAAAAACTGCAGCCATCAGTCAACTTGCACAAACATTCTGCGCTTGCGTAACGCCTCGTTTCCACTTACATATGTGACTGATGTCTGCACATCTGTAAGTATACGGATGATGCCTCTAGTGTCCAACGCAAGGAAGTGCATTTCTTTACAGATGGATAGAAACCTGATAGAAACTACTTGTAGCCATGGGGAGAGGCTAAATTTGTCCATTTTTTGCCATCCAGTATTTTTTCACTGCCAACCAGAGTAATTTCATCCATTAACAGGCTCGGCCGTCTCCAACACTTATTCAACATGCTGAATCAACAAAAACAAACAAACAAAAAAAAGCTGATTATGGCCGACTAGTGCAAACTGTGAAGGACACGCCATAAAAACTAGGGTGACAGAGGTTCCCTTATACCCGACATTGACCAATGGCCGACTGTCGGCTTTGTGTGTTGGCAACATTATCTGCTTTGTCCGACTCCTCATGATGAAACATCAGAACCGAAACTCATAACAAGAGTTTTTAATGTGTCGATCAGCTCTCACAGCCATCACTAAATATCCAATCACATTTATATAACCTGGTTGATTTATTGTTCGATCAGATTCTTGTATCCCGACTGAAACATTTGGAAAATCAGCTGCAGGAAACTCTTCCTCTGAGCGTTTTGAGGACATTCCTTCAGATTGGGAATGATTGATGCTCCTGTGCCAACATGTAAATCAGGTCAGCTGGAGCAGGACTGATGGGGTGATTGATGGCGTCTTTAACAGAGAACACAATCCCAGATGAGTCCCTCAGACTCGAGTGGTGCTTCTCTTGTGGAGCCTCTATCTGTGTTTTTACGCCTTTGTCTGCACTCCCAAAGTGAACCATTGAGACGAGTGAGTCTTGTGTTCTCCTGCAGCCGCCTTTGTGAACCTCACAATGACCATTCAGCTCTGTTGGTGGTAGAGCCGCTTTTCATCTCACACTCCAAACATTGCAGCAGTGGAGCATGAGGCCGGAGGAGATCCTCCACAAAAACACCACTGAAAGGACTCTGGAAATGATCGGGTTAACACGCAGGAGACACGGGTTTAAACATTTTTAATGTAAGATTTAGAAGAGACGGGGCTGAAAATCCAGCAGTGATACAGGCGTCTGTTTCACACTGTGTACATACAACATGCATCAAGAACAGAAACAAAACTTTCACTTACAAGTCTTGTTTAATATTATAACTGAGAACAATGGAGCTCATTCTCATGTGAGGAAAAGAACTTTCTGCAATATGTTTGTTTCAGTTTGTGTAAAGAACTAAATTTGCACATAAATTTAATATTTTTTTCTGTGACTAAAAATCTTTTCTTCCTCTTTTCTCGTGCAGAGCTGGATCAGAAATAAGGTGAGCACACATTAGCAGGTACTGGGCAAGCGGGCCATCTGCGAGTGATGAACAGAGTAGGGGAGACATTGAATTAGTAATGTGGAACTGCTTTAATCAGTGTTTTTACTGCTTTAAATCACCTGGTCCATTTGTTTTACAGAGAGAGAGACCTCTGCAGGTAATTCAGCTCCCAGTAAAAACCTCCTGAACAATGAACACTGAAGGAATTCTAACTGGGAGAAGTTTCAGCTGGTTGCAAGCTGCAATCCTCACCGCTCGATGCCGTTAAATGCCCCTAAATCTTGTACACTGAACCTTTAAATAATCAGATATAATGCTTTCACAATGAGAACTCATTTTACAATATGTGTGTAATGTGATAACTCATAACATTTCTTTCCAGCTGGCACCAGACGTCAATATGATGAAAGCTGTTGGATTCTTATGTTGGACAGACATTACATTTTGGTAGGAATGAAAAAAATGATATTTTTATTGTCTAACAACCAGTGTCGGGCTCGTTACTCTAAAAATGTAATATATTACTAATTACTCGTTACAAAAGTAATAATATTGCTTTACTTATTACTCC
Organism: Epinephelus moara; assembly: GCF_006386435.1. Classification (NCBI taxonomy): domain Eukaryota; kingdom Metazoa; phylum Chordata; class Actinopteri; order Perciformes; family Serranidae; genus Epinephelus; species Epinephelus moara. The sequence continues at coordinate 40,918,537 of NC_065509.1, forward strand.
CAGCCAACAGTAATTCGTTACACTACTCGTTACATTACTTTAAAGTTACATCCCATAAAATTAGTAGTTGCATATGTCACCAAAATTCAGATGTGTGTTTCTGTGTGAATGTCAGGGTAATCACCGTTAAGTGTAGCTAAGGATGGATAACTTGTATTTACCTGGGGGCCTTCAGTTGCCTGTGACCGGCATTTTACCAAAGCTCTGCCTGAAAGACGGACGTCACTAATGGAGCAACATTTCATCCACCACATATCCAACCACAAATGTCATCACTTTCTTGTAGCTGCAGCTGTCCACAAGTAAATTCCAGTTTTGGTTGTTTAGCTATGTAGGGCTACAGCCGACCTCCGCGGCCGAGGAGGGCTCACCTTTGGTGGGGTGTATTTCCTGGAGCTTGACATTGTTGTGTTGTCCAGATGTTTGAGGATGTGTTTTTCATAGTGGAAAGAGTATTAATGTGACTACCTGCAGCAACAGTGTTCTTGTCATCTTTCATCCTGACAAAATCAAAGTAATGGGAATATTTCAAGCCGCTAAGGTTAGTGTTTCCAACTTAGCTGCTGTATAACGTGCGTGCGCAGCATAACGATTACTAAAATGAATTCCCTGATGTGACATATTTTTTGAGGTAACTAATATTACTACTGAAATTTTATTAGTAATTAGTTACACCACTCGTTACTGAAAAAGTAATATTATTACTGTAACGCGTTACTGCCCAGCACTGCTAACGACGTTGAAATTTTATGCTGTGTGGACGTTAACATGATGACATGTCTGCGTACCACACGGCTAAATGTTGTTATTCTATGTCAAGGTAAGATTGGCATGAGACTGATGGAAGACGGTGGATTTTGATTATTTAACAACACAACTTAAAACCAACAAAATCTAAACGTTATCTGCTGTCGTTATAATCTATGTCAGACTGACGTTGGAACTATAAGTTGTCCTGACATTGATTTTTGGTCAACCAGTATCACAACCTACATTCAACCAAATCTCAATGTCTAAGGCGGAATTTATATTCCTGTGTTGTACTTCGTACTTCAGCATAGGCGCTGCGACATGGAGCCTACGCCGTAGCCTGACGTGCACCTCCCCAGAAATGTAACTACACGTAGTGGCAACACAGACCTCCTGTCTGTTTCTGTAAGCTGAAACCATTTCCCTCAGTGGAAACAAAACTTTTATTTACTTTAATTTCACAGATATGAAACAATAAATTGTGAAGACAATAAAGCCTCCACAAAAATAGCATTTTAAGTCTTGTGTGTGTGATTTATCCTGGCTTCCTATGAGAAAAGGTTCGCTGGCAGCTAGGCTAATTTATACAATGTAAAATGCCATAGGCTTGTGCTAATAATGTTAGCATGTTGTATTTGTGGTGAAAACGTGTTTAGTATAAGACAGTTGTTTTGTCAGTGAACCTTGTGAGTTGTAATGGAGCCGAATTTTGTAACGTTACCTTTGTTAAATGTTGCTGTTGTCCCTGGCTTCATATGAGTATAGGGAATCTCCGCTGGGGGCTAGGCTAATTTATACAATGTAAAATGCCATAGACTTGTGCTAATAACGTTAGCATGTTGTATTTGTGGGGAAAATGTGTCCAGATAAAGACAAGTGTTTGTCTGTGAATGCTGCGAGTTATAGTGAAGCTGATTTGTGTACTTGTGTTTGACACTGTCTCTATTAAGCCATGTTTAATGTGTGTTTAATGTGTGTTTTGAATCAGCACGTCACAGAAACCCTGAAGCTGACTAGTGTTTTGGAGGTGTAACCGCAGAGTGACACAGACACACCATCACACATGTATAAAGCTCACAAGGGTGACAAGCGTAGGGTCTGCTGCACAAGTATAAATCCGGCTTTATGATGTTGGTAGCGAGCTGTGTTCTATAACTGATGAAAACTGACTGTGTGAGTTTCTGCTGTATGTTTGAAAAGACAGAAATTTACATTTTGTTGAAACTGAAATCTTATTTGATTTCAGTTAGACTTTCTTGTGTAGACGACAGATCAGTTTACAGTTTTATGTTAAATTTAATTACTCAAAAAGTTTAAATATGTAATCTGGTCACGTGTGGAGAAATCTAACCGTTTGCAGTGAGATCAGAGATGCAGTTTGAACAGTTCCTCTGATTTCAGGACTGTCCTCAGATCAGCCTGCAGCGGTGCACTCCCCCCCTCCTCCCCCCTCCTCCCCCTCAGACCTCACACTTATCTGTCTCTCTGTCCATTCAGCCGCTCCTCCTTCACACTTGACAGTCGGCTGAGTTCGGACTGTGTCTGCTGTGAAAGGCCTTTGTGTGGAGGCCGCTGCGCGTGTTATCCTCCGTGGCCTCTTGTGTCAGTCACAAGAGGTCTGAGGAGCCCGGAGGGGCCGCAGGGGCCGGCGATAGACTGAACCCAGGGCCCCGGAGCTGTTCGGGCCCCCGGTGCTGGCCGGCAGCCCGGAGCGGCCCCCTCTCCGGTCACGGTCTCGTCTCTTTCACTGACAGTTTGTTCTCAATTAGATAGCTTTTGTCCCAGAGTGAAAGCCTTCAGCCGACAAACTCTGCGCTCCCATCTGGGGAGGGCTTTCTGTCCGGGTGAAGAGATGGCATCCGTGCCATAATGCCGATGTTTCGCCTCTCCACGAACCCCCGCCGCGACGCTCTTTATACTCTCATTTTGGCTTTTTCAATGCTTCGCCTTTCAGCACGGCTGAATAGCACTTAACTAGCTTTTTAAAACTTCCTCGATATCTAAATCTCATTGAGACGACGTTCAGACAGTCAGGAATGTGCTGATAGTGTCGCTGCTGCTGCAAAGCTTCAATTCAGACTTTACTGGACACAATAGCAACAACATGTTCAGTGGATTCAGTTTTCCAGTGTGAGAATCACGTGTTACAAGTTGTGTTCAGTGTGTTTCCGGTGTACGTACACTGTGTTGTTATTTTATAATGTGTAATATTATGTTGTGTTTTCTTATCTTTTATGTTACAATACATTTTATCTCCTGTTTTAAAGGAATACTTCACCTGCACATTTTTTGATGAATAGTGGATTAATATGTGACCACATTTGACAACAGCAAAACTATATCAAAATATCTGTCACACAATAAGCTCAATGCATGGCCTACACCATTGTGGGCATTTATACTTGTGCAGTAGTGTGTCTGTGTCACTCTGCAGTTACACCTCCAAAACACTAGTTGGCGGTGGAGTTTCTGTGAAGTGCTGTAAAGTTGAGTTGATTCAAAACACACATTAAACACACATTAAACATGGCTTAATAGAGACAGNCAAAACAACTGTCTTATACTAAACACGTTTTCACCACAAATACAACATGCTAACGTTATTAGCACAAGCCTATGACATTTTACATTGTATAAATGAGCTTAGCAACTAGCAGAGATTTTGTTTACTCATATGAAGCCAGGATAAATCACACACAGTACTTAAAATGCTTTTTGGGGAGGTGCATGTCAGGCTATGGCAGAGTGCACCGTGGGTATAACGTCGATTTGACGCAAGTTGGAATTTTGCAGACAGATGCATGTGTTCATGCAGCTGAGCCCGTCACCTTTAGATTCACTCACATCTGTTTCTACATGTTGAAATAGTTCTATTATTCATCAAAATGTTTGTGGTGTAATGAAAAAAGAAACAGTATACATATGCATGAGGTGTAAATAAAAGATGACATGATGCTGTGGTGTTTAGAGTGTGTGAAACACTGACTGATGAGCGGTGAGCGTGCTTCGGTCAATACATTTAACCAGAGAATTATCACAACAAATGACACACAGACACACGTTTGACCTGCAGACACCACGAAGACAAACTGAACACGGAGCCATCTGTTGCTCACATACATCAGCACTGTTTCCAAAGTGTGGTCTGAGGCCAGCAGGAGGCCCCACTGAGGGCTGCCAGGGTCCATAACGAAACTGTGCTTTGAAGACGCAGTACTCAACTTTCTGAGAACATTCATAGTAGAATTACCAAATAGTCATTATTCTGTATTGTCTGAGTGTGTTCTGGGGCTACTTACCTTTTTCTTTGGCTGAGTGACTTTCTGTTAGAGAGAAATCTTAAACATAGAAATAACATGTAATGTAACATAATGTAAAATGCAATACTTCACCAAATGACCATTTGTACATTGATTACACACCTCGCAAAAGACAAATGCTTTGAATGTGAATCCTGCGAGTTATAATGAAGCTGATTTGTTATAATGACTTTAGTTGTTCTGATTTGTGTTTGAAATTGTCGATATTAAGCCATGTTTAATATGTGTTTTGAGTGTGTTTTGAATCAACTGGATTGTACAGCACTTCACATAAACCCCACCGCCGACTAGTGTTTCAGATGTGTAACTGCAGAGTGACACAGACACACCACCACACAAGTATAAATGCTCACAATGGCTTAGGCCCAGCGTAGAGCTGATGGCAGTAAACAAGGAAGCAGTCCCGAGCACATGTAAGGAGGCAGGTTGGGGTGGTGGGTAGCTCACAAAAAACACACTTGTGCCTATGACTTTCCTCTTTGAGTCCTTTTAAGGTACATCCTCACCATGTTTGTTTTGCTAAACCTAACCTCCGTGACTTTTATTGCCTAAACCAGGGGTCAGCAACCTTTACTATCAAAAGAGCCAATTTTGGCCAAAAATCTCTCAAAGAATCTGACTGGAGCCGCAAAACACATTTGAGCCTTATGTTTAAGGTAACAGTACGTCTAAATTCACTCATCACCATTACTAATAGGTCTGAACGAGCATTTATTAATCTGTTTTACCACAACGTGGCTATTCACAGTGAGTTTTTCATGATTGTTTGGTACTTCAGTTTTGCAGGATTGGTGGTCAAAGAAAATAATATGTCCACGCACTGTTAAATTCTTTATTGACCTCCAGGACTTTTTTATCTGGAATCCAAAGCTCGCTTAACTACGGAGATCCGAGACAAGCCATTGCTATTAAGGTACCATTTAGTTGATGAAATGTAAAAACATTTCTTTAGTCAGTGTATCAACTACACATTTTTAGGGTTAAGAATGTAAGAATCACTCATGGCCTTTGACAATGAGAAATTAAAATGAAAATTTTAAAAATAGCCATGATTAATTTCAATATCATTTTTTTTGCCAAAGCCACAGAGATCCATTGGAGAGGGCGAAAGAGCCGCATGTGGCTCTGGAGCCACAGGGACCATACCCAAAGGGAAAGGGGTTTATTATGACGGGCGTTAGTGCACGCTATCTTGCATGTATTGTCTTGACACAAACAGAGACTTGACATTGGACAACATCAACATACATATCACTCAACAATTATCATTGCATATCTGACAAAATTTGCAAAGAAAGTAAGAAATAATCATTTAATAAAATAGTTTTTATAGTATATTTATTTATATTTATGTTTTAAAAGAAAAAAACTGTTTTGAAATTAATAATATTTCTTTTTAAAATAATTTAACTTTGAACACAAGTATATCTCAGAGGTGGCAATTTGAATCACTCACAAGGGACCGCTCTTTCTATGGGCCCCTCCACCCCAGAGGCCCAAGTGCAATCGCACTGCCTGCATTGTCTATATTTTCGCCCTTGTGTGCAGCCTAAAAGAAAATATTAAAATGGAAATTCTTGTACTTTGAGTAATTTATTACGCAGGTGCTTTGATAAATTTTTACTTGAATAGGTTTCTGAAATGGTAATTTTCACTTTCACTTGAGTATAGATTCTCAGTACTTTACCCACAACTGGCGCATGGTCATTTCTTCCATCTCCAGCCATGTGTAGATTACAGTCTGCCTTTACTGTTCCTCAGACAGAGGAACCTAAATGTGCTGATCACACAAAATGAACCAATAATTTTATCTTACGTATTTCTGCCATGAACACGTAGTGGTATTACAGTTTGGTTAGACTTTCAAACCTCGTTAAGAATAACTGCCACAGAATAAAAACGAGTTTCTTGTATCAGAATAAAGCAGATTTTTCTCTTGAAGATCTTGAACCTTAAACAAAGATTTTATAAAAGTGAAGGCGTGGATCCAAACTGGTGGGAAATAAATTAAGAAAATATTAAATGTCATTAACTTCTAAACACGTATAAATGTGACTTGTTGATCCGGTGTCACGGCCTTTCACCATCGTGATCCTCTCTGAACACACAGAGCATCAGCTGAATGGTAAAAACCACAATCCAACACTAAAGCTGCAGTTTGGTCACACGACTGCAGCGACGGCTCATCATCACAAATCTGATCCCCAGAGAGCCAGCGAGGCCACGAGAGAACAGAGGTGAGGACAGAGGGACAGAGGGGTAAAGACTATAGAGGGGGGATTAGGGCCATGTTGGAGTGAGAGTGGAGGGGTGAGGGGGGTGTAGCTGGTTTTAAATCAGCAGAATGAGAAAGAAATTAAACATCTGGGAAAGTTTAAAACAAGAGACGATAAGTGAATAAAATAAGGTGTAGATAAGATCATTCAGATTAGAGGTGAGGGAGGAAAAACACAGGATACGCAGGATAAATCAAGACTTTGACAAGTACACAAGCTGTGCTAAAATGAACTCAAAGTAAAAAATACTACAAAAAGTGTTTGTGGGATTCTTATGTTTTCAGAAAGAAAGGGAAAAGGAGTCATTGAGTAAATCCTCTCTAGCTTCAGCTTTAGACCCCCCAAGAGGTCTCTGGATAAACCCAAGGTCACATGATGATTAAAGGACAAGGGAAAATCACATTGTCCAAAGCAAAACTAGATTAAATATAAAATGTTGCTATTTTTGATTAGAAAGTCATTAGAGAGATATTAGAAATATTTCAGAGGTCATCTGCTCATCGTCACAGAGTTTGGGGGATTTTGGGGAAGATTGTAGAAGGTTATAGGGAGGAATATAGGGACACTGTGGAGAGTTTTAAGGGTGAATTAGGGGGACATTGAGGAGAATTTTTGGAGGAGGATTTGGAGGTGATTTGGGAGGTTTTAAGGACAAATTTGTGTGAGATTATGTGAAATTTGAAGTTTTTTCGGGGTGTGTTCGGGGGAGATTTTGTAAGGCTATGGGGAGAGTTTAAGGAAAACTGGGAGATTTTTGGGGAGAGTATGTGGGAGATTGTGGGAGGTTTAAGGGGAGCTTTGGGGGGAGATGATGGAGAAGTTTGGGGGAGAGTTTGGGGAGGATTTTGGAGGGTTTTAGGAGGAAGATTGTGGGAAGCTCTAGGGCAAAATTTGGGTGAGACTGGGAGGTTTTAGAGGAGACTTGAGGAGAGAGTTTTGGGGGGAGTTTGGGGGAGTTTTGAAGGGTTTTAGGGGGAAGATTGTGGGAGACTGTAGGGGCACATTTAGGTGAGATTGTGGGAGGTGTTAAGGGAGAGTTTGTGGGAGATTGTGGAGGTTTTTTTTTAGTTTAGTTTGGGGGATTTCGAAGGCTTAGGGGAGAGTTTGGGAAATATTCAGGGTGAGCTTAGGCAAAATTTTGGAAGTTTAAAGCGAGATCTTGGGGTAGATTGTGCAACATTTTTGTGGGAGATGTTGGAGGTTTTAGGGGAGAGTATGTAGGAGGTTCTTCTTGTGCTTTAGGAAGATTTTGATGGTTTTAGGAAAGAAATTGGGAAAGATAAAGGATATTTTAGGGGAAAGTTTGTTGGAGATTGTGGAGGGTGCTAGGGGAGAGTTTGGGGGAGATGTGGCAGTTTTAGGGGAGTCNGAGTGTTTAAGGGGGATTTTGGGAGCGACTGGGGGAGGTTTCAGGGGAGACTTTGGGGGAGATGTGAGAAGTGTTAGGGGATATTGAGGGAGGTTTTAAGGGGGGCGTTTGGGGAACAGCGGTCACGTTTCAGCAGCCCCCCCACGGCGGCGGCTCGGCTCTGAAGCTCCGCCTTTTGTTTGCCATTTGTTTACCTTGCTCGGCCGAGGTGCGGAGGAGAGGGACAATGAGCTGGTAGATCAACAGCTCGGCCTGAATGAGGCGGCGCTCCTTTATCCGCTGCCCCCTGAACGCAGCGCACCTCAGAGGGCCGGTGATTAAGAGCCCAACAGGCCACCTCAGGCTCAAAGGCACAAAGGAAGCCGCTCCACTTATCCAATAAAAAAAAGTGTCCCACACAATCAGAGCGGGCGGCGTCCTGCTGACATCACACTTCAGTGATCAGTGGACGGGTGGAGGATAAAGAGGGAGCACTCCAACCGACAGACCCTCACCCATTCAAACCAGAGGGGGGAGGGAGGGGGGCAGCTTGTTAACTCCTCACTGAGGATACTGAGAAGCTTCAAGTGTGTTGAAGCTTTTTAACTGACTGATGCAAGACGGGGAGCGGAGGGAGGAAAAGAGAGAAATTCTCTCTTTGGTTTCTGTGTTAATTATTTTTGCTGTGAAGTTTCTGATGAGCGAAAAACACTGAAACACATCAGCAGGTCAAGGAAGGAGGTAAATAAGGAAGGAAATTAGCTGGCTTGGAAAGAAAGGAGGGGAAAAGATGGGGTAATGCAGGGATGAATTTAAAGGAAGGTATGAGGTGGGAAAGGAAACAAGGTGGTAGGAAGAAGAGGGCGAGATGGAAAGAAATAAAATAGTTGTAGAAGGAAAGGAGGAGTCAGCTGTGAAGGAAAAGAAGGTGGGTAAGAGGCAAGAAGGGAAAGTAGACAGCAGGGAAAGGAAGAAGAGGAGGAAGGACAGGAGGAAATGTGGAAAGACAAGAAGAGATCGCAAAGAGATAAGGAGGTAGAAACAAACAGAGGAGCAGTTAAAGCGAGCAGGATGAATGCAAAGACAAGTAGGAGGTGGAGAAGGAGAAGAAGCAAAGTAATATCTCACTGCACCAACCAACAGGAGCCTCACTCGACTGGAAACTAAAATCACAGCGTTTCTTCTTGGAGTCATTGATCAGACAAACTCACACAGCTGGAATCAATATGTCTGATGACTGCTGAGGATAAGCATTCATAACTCTGTATATATATGATATAAAATAAGTGCTTCAGATAATTTCTGATGGTGCAGATTTATCCAAATGTGGCACCAGCTAAAAAAGTTGACTGAACTTCTGCTGCAACACGACCACATCTGGCAAGACGCTGCCCTGGCATCCACATTCATCAAAGAGATAGATAGATGTGCAGTGTTCAGGTGTCCGTCTGAGATTCGTGGATCTGTTGCTGCCATGAAATGGAATTTGTGAGCTTCAACATAGGAGGATGTGTACACAATATGCTTGGTGTTCAAGTGCTTAAGTCGTGAGAGCACCACTTGCTAGGCAACACCAGAATGGACGCTACTGTTGGTGTCAATAAGCCACTGAGGCTAAAACTGTAACATTTTCCTGAGACATACTGTAACATTATAAAAACTAGTCTGTAGGCTACGACTAAAATTAAAATATATTATGCATTAGAGCAGAAGGAAGCATGGATCTACTGCTAGCTCACCTAGCAGCACTGAGCTAGCAAACATTACAGCTCAGCCGAGGAGGACGACATTAAAGGAAATGACAACTTTAGAATGAAAATACAGACAGTACTTACTGACCCTCATGCCAACAAGAAGTCCAGTGTAGTTTTTTAATCCACAAAACTCGTTCGGGGTATTGGAGGATAACAGCTAGCCGGATTTTTCCATACACTTTTACACTATTACATTTGAAAATGTAATAAAACTCCTAATTCATTCGCTAATTCATTTAAAAAATGTCAGAATGGCTCGCCCGTCGTAATCCAAGTGCCCTGAAGCCGCAGCATGCAAAATTGACTTGAAAAGACATAATTTAGTCCACTTTTATAGCATCATTTCTCACTGTGGTCAGTTAGCCTGCAACTCGCGAGACTCGAGAACAAGAACGTCTCTGAACGTTCTCGAGTCTCGCACGAGTTGCCATGTAAACACAGTACGCCTGCAGCAACGAGTTTTGTGGATTAAAAAACTACACTGGACTTCTTGTCGGCATGAGGGTGAGTAAGTACTGTCTGTATTTTCATTCTAAAGTGGTCATTTCCTTTAATGTTTACATCTTGTGCTGCCATGAACACGAGCCTCTCGTTCGTGAGTAGATGTAAGCATCCTTCTGCACAGTTATACGGTTTGCAGGTGTAGTTGAGAGTGGAAAGTATGTAGAAAGAAAATACCTGAAACTGCTCACAACAAGGTCTGTGGATTATCTCAGTAACTGGGTCATGATATCTGGAAAGAAACATTTAATTTTTGATTTACTTTTCTCTTTTTTTTCAATCCATTTATTTGTTTTGCTGCTTTGAGCACCACAAGCTGAGTGGCATCTGGTTCCATTAATTTGGAGAGAGGACAGACATCTCTATGGCCGATATTTCCAACACTCTGCAATTTACCTCAAAACAATCAAGATGAATAAATAACATTATACATGAGAGGAAACTTTATGTGTTGTACATTTGTATTTTGTTTTATATGCACTCTTTCCTGCTAAACAACATTTACCCTTAGGATACATTTTCACCTTATCTGATGGGAGTAGGATCTTTGCAATAAAAGAAAGGCACTCTTGCGCTTCAGCCAAAAAAACTGGATCGGTGCTCACAGCACAGGACAAAATATTAGACACCAAATCAAGTGGGCCACTTCAAAAAATGACTGAACCCAAATGAAAGGAGGCTGGAGCACTCGATAAAATTGCAGAGCTTTTAGTAAGGTGCAAACAGACTGACGTTTCGACGCTACTGCGTCTTCTTCAGAGTCAAACGTTTGTGTTACTGTCTGGAAAAATGTTTTGAGTCAAGTCTCACCTGTACCTGAAGCAACACGTTTCAACACGTCTGTTTCCTGTCTGACCAGCTGCTGAAAAGAACCACAGAAGATCCAAATAAACACTGGACCTTTAAATCATCTGATACAATCGATTCAGAGGATTTAAAGGGCCAGTTTGTAGGATATAGAGTGATATGATGGCAGAAATGGAATATAATTCAGTAAGTAAATGTTACTGTAGAATGAGCCATTAATATCTCCATGTTTCTACAGTAGCCGGTTCTTGCTAGGGCCATTCGCATTTTCATATCATCCGCTGTACTTATCTTTAATAAGCAGTGTTGGAGAAACACAGATTTTTTAAACATGAAACAGCTTTAGTCAGCGTTTTTACCGGTTTATAACTCTGGGTCTGTTTCTGCGGATGATTTGGGTCCAGCTAAGAACCGCCTGAACGTCTGGATCTTAAGTTGTCAAAGATAAAAGGTGAGCAAAGGGTAGCAGGCCATCTCCAACATGTCAAACAGCATCAGAGAAACACTGATTTGTAACATGAAGTGCTTTTACCGGTTTAAAGTGCTCTGTCCTGTCCATTTGTTTTGAAGAGGAAGTGACGTCTGTGGATAATTTGATAAGTCGAAGTTTCAGCTGGTTGCAATCTGCAGTCCTCACCGATATATGTCAGATAATCCCCCTGAGCTTACACACTGAACCTTTGAAAGTAGCTGCACGCTTACTTGTTAATTAATGGCTTCAAATATAGAGTAAGATCTGATAATGTAAGCAGTTTAAATGACGCAACTGCAGGGCTCACAGTGCAATAACCATCTGGGAATAAGTGTCAGAGCAAAGCAAAGTTTGGACACAAGTCAAAGGAAAGATCTGAGTTAATACGAATGTGCAACTTGAATTTGTAAGCAGCCTGACTTATTCTAAAAATAACAGTAAGACTCGTGCAGCTGAGAAGAAGTGACTAAAAGCCTGTGAATAAAGAGAGAATGATGAAGATGAAGCCTGATGAAGATGGAATCAGAGACTGATGATGATGAAGACGATGATGAACAGAGCAGCCGGAGGTGTTTGACTGCGAGCAGCTGAGGTGACATGAGGTGAAGTCCAGAACAGGATGAAGACCTGAAGGCGTGTCCTGGTCTTGTTGTCCTGGGTGTAATCCTGAATGTATGGGGGGGTGAGCGTCTCTACCAGCTGCATGGCAAAATAAAAGCCCCTCCCCTTCCTGCTCGCTGGTACAAAGGATGAAAGAGCGAGTCCTGCTGGGTGGCACCGGCTCCAGGTGACCACAGCAACCTGACCAGCTCACTGAGCTGCTCCCTAATGTGTAAAACCATCTCCCGTCGTTGTATAGAGCCCATTTAAAGCAGGTTCCCAGAGAGGCGGGGGGGCGGGGGGCTGGGTCGGGGTCTTTCTCTTGTTTTTTAACCCGACCACATAATCTCAGCCTTGGAGCGTCCACACAATGGAGCTGGTTTGAAGGTGGCACCGCAGAGGCCGGGCTCTAACTAGCAGGTCTAATAATAATACGGCGGGCTCCGGTTACATATCTGGGCTGAATGGGGGTCGCCTCGCAGGACTCTTCAGACCAGCTTCTTATTGTTGGTGTGTTTTCACAGGACCAATTAGTGCCAGCAGCTCTGAGACACACTGAGGACGAACCTGCAAATAAAAAACAACATTTCAGTCTCAGTATGTTGGCTGTTATTTCATTATCCTGCACAGTGTTCAGCATCATCATACGTGTGTCCACATATTAAAAGTTGTTCTTCAGCCGTATGAAAAGTTGTTTATTTTATTTTTGTTTACAGTTGGCTGCACACTCTTCTCACACTTTGCAAACAGTGTGTACCTCAGAGCAATATTTCCTCTCACACAAATTCAACTGAAACACTTGATGAACACCATATGTCTCATTACAGAAACACTTAGTCTCTCAGAATTCAATGAAAACACGAACAACAGGAAGTCTTGTCTCTGAAATAGCTTTTATTAATACATTTATTTTTCATATGGAGTAACTTTACAGTTTATAATCACAGAGATGTATCAGAAATGCCTCAGTCGACTTTGTTCTCCTAAACCAGCCCGTTCTCATTCTGAAGTTGTCAAAAACCGCTGCTTTGTCAGTGATTTCGGCGTTACACACCTGGCGGCAAAATCTGCCTTTCCCGGTGGTATGAAACACTGCCGGGTGGCGTCAGTTTGTAACACAGCAGGAGGTAACCTTTTGCCATGTCATTCACATGAGGTCTGTTTCCACTGAAGAAGTTCCTGGTACTATTTAAGGGGCAGGAACTACTACAGGAACGTCCTCTCGCTCGGTCCTCTCAACCGCCGTGTCTCCACTGAGAGCGGAGTCAGAGGAAGGTTCCTGTAAAGTTAATGGGCTCTGGATGTGACGTAATCGTTGTGCGACCATTTTGACCGGGGCGACGTAGGGACGGTTGTGCGACCATTTTGACCGGGGCGACGTAGGGACGCTGTTAGCTGTTAGCCATTAGCGGTGTGTGTAATAACTCACGAAGTGGTCTGGGGAAAAATATTTTTTCCAGCGGATGTCTTAGTTACAACATGATTGAGCTAACTGGAGTTGTTTCATGTCGTTTCCGACAACAGGAGGCTTTTAACAGATTAACTGATGTTAGCTTTGCTGCTGTTAGCTGTCCCTGTCAGCTGATGCTTTCTAGACATCGTGATTTCCCAAAACTGAATCAATACCACACATAGCAACACAAAACTGCTTTGCTAGCTCAATCATGTCGTAACTAAGATATCCGCTGGAAAAAATATTTTTTCACGGACCGGATATTGAGTTTGTTTACAGGGCGGTGGAAGCTGTGAACGAGCTAACTCTCGTCTGCTGAGTTTTAGAAATGCCGGCTATTTTGTTGCTTTCTGTTGTCGTCACATCCCGCCTTGAGTATATCCAATCAGCACCAAGTAAACCCCAAGCCCCAGCCAGGAGTTTTTCGGGGCCGTTCTGAGTACCTACTCCGAGGCAGGGACTTGTTTAGCCCCTGTAAAAGTTCCGGAACTCTGTCCTTCGGGGGTGGTTCCTGCGATGGAGACACGCACCAACGGCCCCGGCCCCGTAAAATTACCCCGAAGTTCCTGCGGTGGAAACGGGCCTATTGGACTTGTTGTGGCGGTATGATTCGCCACTGGACGCCATCAGATTGAAATGATGTAATATAAGGAGCTGGAAAGTCCCTATACGGCGGGCAGGAGGGGCTGTGGATGAGTCCAACAAATCCTTGACTTTCACCCAGAAGGCCGCTGTTCATTTGAATGTGGAGTCAAACCAAGATGTTTTTTTTCTAAACCAAACCACGTGCTTTTGTTGCCTGAACCTCACCATGTTCCTGCATGAAACTGCTCACAGCAAGGTCTGTGGATTACACCTCATTTCCACCTACGTATGTGACTGGTGTCTGTAGATCTGTAAATATACTGATGATGCCTCTGGTGTCCAGTCCAAATAAGTGCATTTCCTGTAGCCATGGGGGTGAGGCTAAGGGCCATTTCATAGTCGATGCACGCAACGCGAGCAACGCACTTCCTTTCATAGTCAACACATTGAACGCAAGCGACGCGGGTGACACTTGAAATGCAATACATCGCTCGCGCAATAGGGGGTAGCAGAGTCACCGGTACATACCGGCTAGCTAGTACTGTTATGTTATTAGCGTGCAGGGCACTAGAACTGTCATATAAATGGGGGCATGTCCGTACAAGTTCACAAAGTTTTTCCTCCTCGCCCGCCATATTTCATACCTGCTTCTTCTGTGAATAACAAAAAGTGTTCCCCCCGCTGGCAACGCATGGTATTACACGCGTCGCTGTGTCACGTATCAAAAAAATGGACAACACATTTTGAGACGCAAGCACACATCATGGCGGCCAATGCGTCTCGATGCGTCCGCGTCGGCGTGCCTTTGCGTCGTCTATGAAACGGCCGTAATTTTGTCCCTTTTTCACCATCCAGTAGTTTGAAATATGCACTTGGAGCATTACAGTGATGCATAATATATGCTGCAAACCAGAAAGCAGCCAAATTGCACAGACATGCGGCCAATAGATTTTCTTTGTGGCCTTGAAGTGTTGAACGAAGGGACTGATATGACAATGCTAAGCCTTACTTACCAGTGGGCAATGCAGCTGACCAAAAATCAATATAATTCATTTTCAACATTGCATAAGCAAAAAACTTCCAACACCAATTCAATATTATTTAGCCTTGAATAATTAACCTCAACAAAAACGATGATTCTGATGAAATTTCAGCACTGAATCAGTCGCCTTGCCATCTGGGATACTTCAACCTTTTTTGTATGAGGCAAGAATACTTATACTCAAAAGATTAAGTAAAAGTAAGGTATTTTTTTATTAAGTATTCATATGTATAATCTCTTTTAGCATATCTACATATGTAAGTAAGTACATAGTAAGTAAGTAAGTTCAGTTTACTATCTATGTAGTACATAGATAGTAAACTGAAAGCACACTCAGTTTAAGTTCATAAGTAGTATACTAATGGCACTAATAACAATTTTTTGTAAGTGTGCAGCACCACGCTTCTGTTCTGCTGATGATGTCAGGACATTCAAACATTGTGATGGAGACACTCTTTGGTCGTCTCCAGCCGCCCTCTTCAGATTCTGCTCGCTGATATTTGGCAGCTGGTGCACAAGAGGAAACAATAACTTTTTTTTTTTTTTTTTTTTTAAAGATATTTTTAAGGGCATTTTTAGCCTTTATTTGATAGGATATTTTTAAGGGCATTTTTAGCCTTTATTTGATAGGATAGTCAAGCGTGAAAGGGGGAGAGAGAGAGGGAGTGACATGCAGCAAAGGGCCACAGGCTGGAGTCGAACCCGGGCTGCTGCAGCAACAGCCTTGTACATGGGGCGCCTGCTCTACCACTAAGCCACCGACGCCCCAGGAAGCAATAACTTAAAACTTATTTTGTTTCTGAACATTGTGAGCGTTGAAAGGGGTCATTTGAGGTGGTTCGGGCATCTGATCAGGATCCTCCTGGGTGCCTCACAGTAGAGGTGATCCAGGCACATCCCACTGGTAGGAGGCCCCGGGGCAGACCCAGAACACGCTGCAGGGATTATACACCTTATCTAGCCTGGAATCGCCTCGGGATCCTCCAGGAGGAGCTGGAAAGCGTTGCTGGGGAGAGGGACGTCTGAAGTGCTTTGCTTAGCCTGCTGCCCTCGCAACCCGGTCCCGGATAAACGGTTGAAAATGGATGGATGGATTCAGTCTCGGCTCATATTAACACACCTGAAAACAGATATCACATAACCATTCAGGTGCACTGAGCATGAGTTGAAGCTATCTAGCAGAATTTCAGGACAGGACACACTCCTCCTGTCCCACTCTCGTATTCTTCACTCCTCCCTCCTATTCTGTACTTCTCTTCCTTCCTCTTCCTCTCTTCTACTCCTCTACATAGGGTCCTCAGGGGGGACGTCATGCCTGGGTACTGTGGCGGATTCCCTGTCGAAACTTCCCCACTACACATTGGGCAAAGCAGATAAGCTACATGCAGCCCGAGCCTCGCACATCAGTCACTTTTTTCTTTAATAAAACTGTTCATTGCAACTTGTTGATGGTTTGGTCCTTGCTAATGAATGATTGATAAAAGATTGTGGGCTTCTGAAGGGGGGGGGGGGGGCTTGACAGAAATAGTTCAGAAACCACTGGATTAATGTGACGAGCTGCAGGTCTGACAGAAGCTCCTGTCTGTCTGTTATTCTGTCTGCTCACGTCTCCTGCAGACCGTCTTATTGTAGGGGTCACCTCACCTTCAGTTATTTATCCTGATCAGACTGAAGACACAAACTTCACAGACTGAAAGAATCCAGATTCCTCTTGACTCCTCTCTCCTCCCTGTCCCCTCAGACCCCCTCCCCCCTTCGCCTGCTGGCATCACAGAAGCCGCAATTACAGCCGATTTCCAGCTCCCAGTGGAACTAATGTGATAAAATCTTAGAAAAAGACACGGTGGACAAAGAGACAGAGATGTAGCTGGGGGCGGAGGGGTGTGTTGGGGTGGCGTGGGGTGGGGGGGGCTCAGCCGAGGCAACAAGTGCCTTTTTGGAGTTTTGGGGACCTAATGGGATTTTCCAAGGAGCTTTGCCAGATCTCCTGCCTGCCCATTCAGGATCAGCCTTTTGGCTGCCCGGCGGCACACTTCGGCGCCCTGTTGGCCTCACGTCACCCCCTCCTTCAGACCCACCCATCACTTAGCTGTATGTTCAGAGGGATGAGATGACCCCCCTCCATCACCCAGATCCCTCTGTCTGCAGGACTGAAGGCAGGTGTCAGAGGTGAGATCCTGAAGGCTTTTTAATTCTTCCTCAGGTTCTGATACTTTTCTTGACTCGTTACACTAAGTTTCCATCTTCAGTCTCACATTGCGTCCACTCTAAGTGATTTCCAGACCAATGTTTCCACCTGAATCTGATGTTATTTCAATTCCACACACCATAGCCATGTGATCATACTGGTTTTAAGAGTGAAACAGGGCAAAGTAAAGATTTAGAGGAGCAGCATCTATCTTGTCTATAGCAGCCACCATTGTTGTTATTTCTCCTCATTGGTTCTGGTGCACCACTTGACAACAATGTGACATCGGCGTTAGACCCACCTGTGGCACTGCTTGGCTTATTGTTAGTACCCAGCAGTGCTCACTGGATCGATGGATTGTCAACTACGAAACCACTGTTTCATGTCATGACCCAAGACGAATCGGCCAACTTGCATTAGCAATTCCGACTGTATAGATGCTTGTTAGGTAGCTAGCTGCTACCTCAAGGTTCCTCTCGGCTTCACTCCTGGTCTTTGAGACTACTTTTGCTGTGAGAAGAGCCTGACCTTAACCCTAACACGGACAGACTTGCTGTAGCAACTCAAATTCAGCCAAAGCTAACCCGCTAACCCAGCACAAGGAGTCACAGCGGTGGGTTTGTGATGACAGCAACAGCAGCTTGCTGATCCAGCGGGGAGTTGGGGTTTGCGCTGGCTGAATTCCTAACTGAAGGTCCATCTCCAAAGCTGCTGTCTGCTCTTCTAACAGCTAAGTGGTCTCATAGGCCGAAGTGAGATGGAGGGACCACAGGGTGTAGTGCCGTCCATAGACCGCGGAACCGGGGGGGCCAGGGGGGCCATGGCCCGGTTAACTTTTGTACTCTGACATAGAGGGCTGCATTGGGACCCGGCGGGACCCAACGCAAATAGTAATAGTCATTTTGATCCACACTCCACCAGTTGGTGGCGGTAATGGGCCAATTCGCTGTTTGCCAACCGCCATTAAACAGTAGAAGAAGAA